>NC_054501.1:4218707-4231207 GCF_017639515.1 Carcharodon carcharias
GTCCCTCATTCCCTCCAGGCCCGGAGCAGGCGGGGGAGGGGAGGCGCCCGTCGCTCGAGCGCAGTCTGGCGGAGCGAGCGATTCAGTAACCTGTACCCCCCTCTTCCTGTCTCTCCCCCCACCCCCCCTCACCCCCTCCCCTCCCTCCTTGCAGGAGAATCCGGACAGCTCGGTGGATCGAGTGGTCGACGACCTGGCGCGGCTCCTGAACGAGCACCTGACCTGCGTGGCCCGGGGTCCATCGTGTTAACGCCATCGTCATCGCTCCCACCGCTGCAGACAGCAGGATCGTCACCCAAGTCCCAGAACCTCTGCCCGTCCTCAAGGACCCTCATCGCGATCGGGAAAAGGCGGGGCTGGTCAGGGATTGGGGTGGGGGTGCGGTTGAAGGGGCGGGGGAGGTTCGGCAGGACTGGTCGCGCTGCGCCTGCAAAGGCAGCCAGCACGAAGGTGACGGGCCGAGCAGCCTCCTCCCCGTCTCCCCGCGGCCCTACCCCGCTCCCTCCTCACCCTTCGCTGCCGACCTCCCCGCAGAGGACCTCCCCTCAGCACCAAAGCGGAACACCGCAACTGCCAGAGACCCAACGCGGGCCGGAAACGCTGGTCACCCACGGCAAGTCCGCCAATGTGGGGGGGGTGGGGGGGGTGGTGGGGGGAGGGTGGGGGTAGGGATGTGGCCTTTCCCACTTCTGACCATACGAATGTACAAGTTAGGAGCAGGAAGAGGCCACTCAGCCCCTCGAGCCTGCTACCCCCATTCAATAAGATCGTGGCCGATCCGATTGTCACCTCAACCCCACATTCCCGCCCGCCTCCCCAGATAACCTTTCACCCCCCGATAACCTCCCCCCCTCCCAGCTTGTTAATCAAGAATCTATCCATCTTGGCCTTAAAAACATTCAGAGACTCTGCTCCCACCACCCCTTGAGGTAGAGTTCCCCAGACTCTCGACCCTCGGAGAGAAATAATTTCTCCTCCTCTCCCTCTTCAATGGGTGACCCCTTATGTTTAAACAGTGACCACCTCGTTCTAGATTCTCCCACAAGAGGAAACGTCCTCCCCACATCCACCCTGTCCAAGACCCCTCAGGATCTTCAAGGTTTCAATCAAGTCACCTCTCACTCATCTAAACTCCAGCGGATATAAGCCTAACCTGTCCAACCTTCCCTCATAAGACAACCCACCCATTTCTGGTATTAGTCTGGTCGACCTTCTCTGAACAGCTTCCAACGCACTGGCATCCTTCCTTAAATAAGGAGACCACGATCTGGGACTTATCCTCAGAGACACCAGCTCTGTTTCTCTCTCCACAGATCCTGTCTAACCTGCTGAGTATTTCCAGCATTTTCTGTTTTTATTCCACACTGTTGGAATCCACAATTTTGAACCCTATTTAATTTATTTAATGGAACATATTTATTAATTAATTTTTAATATATTTTTATCTTGTATTTAATTTTGTTGTGGTCGATACCTTGTCTATTTATTACTCCAAATGTTGTATCCTATTATTTTTATTAATATTTAAGGCTGTATTTTTAATAAATTTGTGAGTTTATTTAATATTGTCCCAGAATGAAGGAATTTTTTTATTATTTGCTTACTCACAGTGGCATTGCTCACAGTTGTGATGTTCGCCTGTGGAGTTTTAGCTGTGTTTGTCTCTTTAAGAGAGACAGAGTGAGTGAGAGAGGGGGAGAGTGTGTGTGTGTGAGAGGGAGAGTGTGAGTGTGAGAGATAGAGAGTGAGTGTGAGAGAGAGTGAGCATGTGTGTGAGAGAGAGTGTGAGTGAGAGAGAGAGAGTGGGTGTGAGAGAGAGTGAGTGTGTGTGTGTGTGAGAGAGTATGAGTGAGAGAGAGAGTGTGGGTGTGAGAGAGAGTGAGTGTGTGTGTGAGAGAGTGTGAGTGAGAGGGAGAGAGTGGGTGTGAGAGAGAGTGAGTGTGTGTGAGAGAGTGAGTGAGAGAGTGCGTGTGTGTTTGTGAGAGAGAGAGTGTGAGTGTGTGAGATTGTGAGAGAAAGAGATTGTTAGTTTGAGAGAGAGAATGTGAGAGTGTGTGAGAAAGAGAGAGAGTGTGCGCGTGTGAGAAAGAGAGTGTGAGAGAGAATGAGATTGCGCGTGCGTGCAAGTATGTGTGTGTCAGAGAGCAAGCATGTGTGAGTGAGAGAAAGTGTGTGTGAGAGAGTATGTGTGTGTGTGTGAGAGCGTGAGAGAGCGTGAGATAGAGAACGAGTGTGAGAGCGAGAGTGTGAGAGTGTGTATGAGAGAGTGTGTGTGTGAGAGAGCGTGAGAGAGCGTCAGATAGAGAACAAGAGTGTGAGAGCGAGAGAGTATGAGAGTGTGTGTGTGAGAGAGAGTGTGAGTGGGAGAGGGATGGGTATGAGAGAGAGTGAGCGTTTGTGTGTGAGAGAGAGAGTGAGAGAGAGAGCGAGAGTGGGCGTGAGAGAGAGTGAGTGTGTTGTGTGAGAGAGAAAATGTGAGTGGGAGAGGGAGTCGGTATGAGGGAGCGTGAGCATGTGTGTGTGTGAGAGAGTGAGTGAGAGAGTGCGTGTGTGTTTGTGAGAGAGAGAGTGTGAGTGTGTGAGATTGTGAGAGAAAGAGATTGTTAGTTTGAGAGAGAGAATGTGAGAGTGTGTGAGAAAGAGAGAGAGTGTGCGCTTGTGAGAAAGAGAGTGTGAGAGAGAATGAGATTGCGCGTGCGTGCAAGTATGTGTGTGTCAGAGAGCAAGCATGTGTGAGTGAGAGAAAGTGTGTGTGAGAGAGTGTGTGTGTGTGTGAGAGCGTGAGAGAGCGTGAGATAGAGAACGAGTGTGAGAGCGAGAGTGTGAGAGTGTGTATGAGAGAGTGTGTGTGTGAGAGAGCATGAGAGAGCGTCAGATAGAGAACAAGAGTGTGAGAGCGAGAGAGTATGAGAGTGTGTGTGTGAGAGAGTGTGTGAGTGTCTGGCTCACTCCCAGTCTCAGGATACACTCACCCTCGCCCTCATGTGGGTGAGGGTGAGTGAATGCTCGCCCTGTGACTGGGAGTGAGTCGGGCACACACGTTCTGACTCACAATCTAACGATATCTTTATTAATTACTCACTTTTCTTAAATGATCGATTAGTTGCTTTGATCATTTTTTTTAATTCACTCGTCAGTTGCCAGTGTTTATTGCCCATCTCAAATTGCCCTTGAGAAGGTGGTGGTGAGCTTTACTTTTCTCTTGGCATGTTGTTTCTTTCTTCACACTCAACTTTTTGTTTTGAAATTCACGTTGAATGTTGTGCCGAACCTCTTCACCCTGAAGTCTGCGCTTTGGCTTCCTGAGTGAGAAAGGGGTTGGAATATGGGCCCCATGCAAAAAGATTGAACAAGCAAGCCTAGTGTAACCAATCGACGATCCATGCTAACATATTATCCATGGCTCCCTGAACCCTTGTTTGTGTGCAGCAACGTTTAATGTGGCACCTTATGGAGCGCTTGTTGACAGTCTAGATAGCGGACATCTACTGGATCGCCCTTATCTAGCCTCGCGTGCACACACGGGAAATAGAAGTCTTAATAGATTGGTCAAATGCGATTTGCCTCTCGTGACACCTCTGCCGAATCGACGTCCGTATGATTAAAAACCAAAAAAAGTGCTGTCAGATATCAGCGGGTCTGGCAGAATCTCCGCAGAGTGAAAGTTTCGAGTCCAACTTTGGAACCCAAGATGGTTGACGGGTTTTAAGCTGTGGAGGAAGTGGGGGTGGGGGGGGGGTGGGGTGCGGTGAGGCAGGTGGAGCGTAAAAGGGGAGGTCGGGAATGGGTTAGAGGGCGAGGGGGGTGGGGGGGGGGCATTGACTGTCGAAGATCTCGCGGCAACGCCAGGCAGCGGGGGTGGGGATGGCGGTCACCAAGAGTCAAAGCGTTGGTCCAGGGAGGGTGTCAATGGCAGAATGGAGGCCGGCGCTTGCCTGAAAGCAAAAATCGCGGAACGCGTTAACGGCGGAATAAAGGTCTGAAATCAGAGTGGGAGAACGAGATGCCGACTTTATCATATGTGATAATAAAATTGGATTTGTGTGACAATAGCCAATTGGACCATTGAGCCCATGACTCACTCTGCATTTTTAGGGGAAACGCAATGGTTTTCTAAGAATATAAATGGAAAAATGGGAACTGAAGCACGTTTTCAGGGTATAATTTGGTCGAATAACAGTTGTGGTGGTGTTGTGGGATGGGGGGTGAGGGGTGAAGGGGGTGGCTTGTTTGTGTTGTGTTTGGTTATGGTGCGGGCGGGCACGCCAAGGCCTCAGTGCCCCCAGGGGGCGCCCGGCCTGCGCGCCTGCGCACCATTTGTTTCAGTGGTTCTCGCCGGCCGGGGGGGGCGGGGTGTTTTTTTTTCCCCGATGGTCGCCCGGTCGGTCCGCGACGTCATCAATACGCGACGCAAATGGAAGCCGGAGAGAGGGAGGGAGAAAAGGGGAGAGAGATGGAGTAAAGAAATGAGAGAAAGAAAGGAAAGACTGTAGAGAGAGAGAGAAAGAGAGGGAAAAGAGGGAGAGAAGGAAAAGGAGAGAGAGAGAGAGGGAGAGAGTGAAGGAAAGAAAAGAGAGAAAGGACAGATGAGAAGGAAAGGATAGAGAGTGAAAGAGTGAAAGGAAAGAGGGAGAGAGTGAAAGGAAAGAGGGAGAGAGTGAAAGAGGGCAAAGGAAAGAGGGAGAGAGTGAAAGGAAAGAGGGAGAGAGTGAAAGAAAAGAGGGAGAGAGTGAAAGAGGGCAAAGGAGAGAGAGGTGGAGTAAAGAATAGAGAGAAAGAAAGGAAAGGCTAGAGAGAGAGAAAAAGATGGAGAAAGGGAAGAGGAGAGAGAAGGAAAGTAAAGGGAGATAGGAAGGAAAGAGAGAGAGAGAAGGAAAGGATAGAGAGAGTTGGGCAGTAGAGAGAGAAAAGAGGAAAGGGGAAAGGAGAGAGAGAAAAGAGGAAAGGGAAGAGGGGAAAGGAGAGAGAAAAAAGAGGGATAGAGGGAGAAAGAAAGGGATAGAGAAACTGACTAGAGAGAGAGAAAAGAGGGATAGAGAAAGAAAGGGATAGAGAAACTGACGAGAGAGAGAGAGGAGAGAGGGAGAAAAGCGGGAGAGAGAGAGAGAAAGAAAGGAGCAGAGGGGGAAAGGAATAGGGAGACTGTGGCAGAGAGTGAAAAAGGGATAGAGAGACTGGATGCAGGGATAGAGGGAGAGAAAAAAGAGAAAGGGACTGGGACACAGAGGTAGATAGAGAAAGAGAGAGAGACCAGGGCACAGAGATAGAGGAAGAGAAGAGACAGATTATTGGGGAGTGGCGTGAGAGACTTCCCAAACTGGAAGCGGAAAGATAGAGGACAGAGACTGAGATACTGAGAGAAAGGGAGAGTGAAAGGGGACGGAGAAAGGAGTGGTGGTTAGGAATTAAGTGTAGAGTCACGGAGAGGCTGAGAGAGAGTTTAGGACATTGACAGAAAGCTAGAATCACAGAGAGGTACCGGTGAACACAGCAGAGAGGGGGAGACCCTCCAACAGGCTGTGTGACATCTTAAGTATTGGACACGGAGGGTTAGGCTAAAGAGAGAGAGTGAGATTCCCCCAGTCAGGGTGGAGATCACAATGTCCACTATAGGAGTGGGAAGCTACAACTGGAGCCACCCTGAGACCCGGGCACGGCTGGAAGAGCTCTTCTTCCGAGGGACGGGTTTCATCCGGGTGGGGAGCGAGGAATGCCGGGAGTTCTGGAGCTTCCTGGAGCGCTACCAGCGCTTTCAGGAGAGGCAGAGGGAGAGGAAGGGGGCAGAGCGACAGGCAGGGGAGAGGAGGAATGAGAAAAGAAGTGAAGGCGGAGGGATGGAGGGAAGGAGAGGGGAAGGACGGAGCGAGAGAAGGGGAGAGGCGAGAAGGGAGGAAGGAGAGGAGGGGAGGAGAGAGGAAGGAGAGGAGGGGAGGAGAGAGAAGGGGAGAAGGAGAGAGGAAGGAGGAGAGGAGAGAAGGAGAGATGGAGGGGAGGAGAGAAGGAGAGATGGAGGGGAGGAGAGAAGGAGAGATGGAGGGGAGGAGAGAAGGAGAGATGGAGGGGAGGAGAGAAGGAGAGATGGAGGGGAGGAGAGAAGGAGAGATGGAGGGGAGGAGAGAAGGAGAGATGGAGGGGAGGAGAGAAGGAGAGATGGAGGGGAGGAGAGAAGGAGAGATGGAGGGGAGGAGAGGAGAGAGGAAGGAGGGAACGAGAAAAGGAGAGAGGGGAGGAGAGAGGAAGGAGGAAACAAGAGGAGAGAGGGAGAGGCGAGGAGAGAGGAAGGAGGGAACGAGAGAAGGAGAGCTGGAGGGGAGGAGAGAAGGAGAGAGGAAGGAGGTGAGAAGAGAAGGAGAGAGGGAGGAGGTGAGGAGAGAAGGAGAGAGGAAGGAGGGAACGAGAGGAGGAGAGAGGAAGGGGGGAAGGAGGGTAAGGAAAAAGGGTTGGTTCTGGACGTGCCGATGGAATACGACGCCAGTTACCGGATTAACCTGTCGGTGGTGACAGGGGACGTGGAGCCGGCGGCCTGCGGGGTGGGGGGGGAGAGGAGGAGGAAGAGGAGGAGAGGAGGGGACAGGGCCGAGCCGGGGGAGGGGGAGATTCCGCGGGGGGAGAGGGCCGCCTTCCGCCAGGCGCTGCGGCACTACGCCGAGTTCCGGCAGAAGCAGGCGTTCGGGCGCCTGGCCCAGCTGCTGCGGTCCCGGCGGGCGCTGCCCGTGGCCGGCTACCGGGCCCGGCTGCTGGAGCTGGTGCGGGGCAGCCCGGTGGTGGTGGTGGCGGGCGACACGGGCTGCGGCAAGTCCACCCAGGTGCCGCAGTACCTGCTGGAGGACTGGGCGCAGGCGGGCGAGCGGCTGGCCTGTACCCAGCCCCGCCGCATCGCCTGCCTCTCCCTGGCCCGGCGGGTGGGGCTTGAGAGCTTGGACCCCTCGGCGGTGGGCTACCGCGTCCGCTTCGAGGCCCAGGCCCCGCCCGGCGCCCGCCTCCTCTTCCTGACCGAGGGCCTCCTCCTGCGGCAGCTCCAGGCCGCCGGCCCCGCCCTCGAGCGCTACCGCGCCGTCATCGTCGACGAGGCCCACGAGCGGCACCTCCACTCCGACTTCCTCCTCGGGGTCCTGCGGGGGCTGCAGGCCGCGAGGCCCGGCTTCCGCCTCCTCCTCATGTCGGCCACCATCAACGTCCAGCTCTTCTCCCGCTACTTCGACGGCGCCCCCATTCTCCAGGTCCCTGGGAGGCTCTTCCCCATCAAGGTGAGCTTAGGGTGAGGGGTGAGGGGGGGGTGGAAATCATCAACCCTGAACCTGAACGCTGATCATCAGCCCTCTGACTCGTCTCTGACCCCCCGACCCCCGTCTCTGACCCCCCGACCCCCGTCTCTGACCCCCCCGACCCCCTTCTCTGACCCCCCGACCCCCGTCTCTGACCCTGATTCTGACTCCCAAACCCCAATCCTCACCCCTCCAAACCCTAGTCCTGACCCCCGACCCCTGATCCTGAACACCCATTCCGTGACCCTGACCCTGGGACTCTTGATCTTGACCCCTGATCCTGACCCCGAACCTTGAACTTCACCATTCAGCCTCTGGTCCCATACACCCAACCCATGATACTGACCCTGATCCTTGATTCTGACCCCCAACTCCTGATTCTGACTCATTTGACCCCTAATTTTGACCCTGACCCACGACCCCTGATCCTGACTCCCAACCCCTGACCGTGACCTCTGATTCTGACACCCAACCCCTGATTCTGACTCCTGACCCCTCACCCTGACCCCGATCCAGACCCTCGGCCCCTCAACCTGAACCCCCGGCCCCTCAACCTGACCCCCCGGCCCCTCAACCTGACCCCCCGGCCCCTCAACCTGACCGCCCGGCCCCTCAACCTGACCGCCCGGCCCCTCAACCTGACCCCCCGGCCCCTCAACCTGACCCCCCGGCCCCTCAACCTGACCCCCCGGCCCCTCAACCTGACCCCCCGGCCCCTCAACTTGACCCACCGGCCCCTCAACCTGACCCACCGGCCCCTCAACCTGACCCCCCGGCCCCTCAACCTGACCCCCCCGGCCCCTCAACCTGACCCCCCGGCCCCTCAACCTGTGACCCCCCGGGCCCCTCAACCTGACCCCCCCGGCCCCTCAACCTGACCCCCCGGCCCCTCAACCTGACCCCCCGGCCCCTCAGCCTGACCCCCGGCCCCTCAGCCTGACCCCCGGCCCCTCAACCTGACCCCCGGCCCCTCAACCTGACCCCCGGCCCCTCAACCTGACCCCCGGCCCCTCAACCTGACCCCCGGCCCCTCAACCTGACCCCCGGCCCCTCAACCTGACCCCCGGCCCCTCAACCTGACTCATTTGACCCCTGATTCTGACTCATTTGACCCCTGATTCTGACTCATTTGACCCCTGATTCTGACTCAGTTGACCCCTGATTCTGACTCAATTGACCCCTGATTCTGACTCAATTGACCCCTGATTCTGACTCAATTGACCCCTGATTCTGACTCATTTGACCCCTGATTCTGACTCATTTGACCCCTGATTCTGACTCATTTGACCCCCTGATCCTGACCCTGAGACCCCTGACCCGCAATCCTGACACTGACCTCCTGATTCTGACCCTCGACCCCTGATCCTGCCTCCCGACGCTGACTCCCGACCCCAGATCCAGACCCCTTGACCCCTGACCCTGAACCCCAAATCCTGATCCTGACCCCTAATCCGTTCTCCTCAGACCCCTGTCCATCGCACCCCCCCCACCCAATCCCAAAACCCTCGGCCGGGAGGAGGCTGTTGTCACGGGAGTCGGGCTGTGGGTTAATCCCGGCGTCTCCCTCCTGCAGGTGATCTACCAGCCCATCGAGGAGGCGGACGGGGAGAGCGGCGAGCGCTTTCAAGCCGGACCCTACCTGAGGGTAATGCAGGCCATCGACCAGAGGTACCCAGCCGAGGAGCGGGGGGATCTGCTGGTCTTCCTGAGCGGGGCGGCCGAGATCGGGGCCGTGGCAGACGCAGCACGGACCTACGCCAACCTCACCAAGCGCTGGATCGTGCTCCCCCTTCACAGCGGGCTCTCAGCAACAGAACAGGACAAGGTACTGCCCACTACTCCCTCAGCGCTGACCCTCCGACAGTGCGGCGTTCCCACAGCGCTGACCCTCCGACAGTGCGGCACTCCCTCAGCACTGACCCTCCGACAGCGCGGCGTTCCCTCAGCGCTGACCCTCCGACAGCGCGGCGCTCCCTCAGCACTGACCCTCCCACAGCGCGGCGCTCCCTCAGCACTGACCCTCCGACAGTGCGGCGCTCCCTCAGCACTGACCCTCCGACAGTGCGGCGCTCCCTCAGCGCTGACCCTCCGACAGCGCGGCGCTCCATCAGCGCTGACCCTCCGACAGTGCGGCTCTCCCTCAGCACCGAACCTCCGACAGTGCGGCGCTCCCTCAGCACCGACCCTCCGACAGTGCGGCGCTCCCTCAGCACTGACCCTCCGACAGCGCGGTGCTCCCTCAGCACTGACTCTCCGACAGCGCGGTGCTCCCTCAGCACTGACCCTCCGACAGCGCGGCGCTCCCTCAGCACTGACCCTCCCACAGTGCGGCGCTCCCTCAGCACTGACCCTACGACAGTGCGGCGCTCCCTCAGCACTGACCCTACGACAGTGCGGCGCTCCCTCAGCACTGACCCTACGACAGTGCGGCGCTCCCTCAGCACTGACCCTACGACAGTGCGGCGCTCCCTCAGCACTGACCCTCCGACAGTGCGGCGCTCCCTCAGCACTGGAACTTGGGGAAGTGTCGGGCCTGGATTTTGGGTACGGGTTTCTGGAGTGGGAGCTTGAACACATGACCCTCTGACTCCGAGGCGAGAGTGTAACCGGCTGAGACACAAACTGACAATACAAATACGTCTAGAATGTGTGCACAGTGCTTGTGTCTTTACTGGGTGATCTATTGTGATGTTCTTAGGTCTTTGTTTAAACAACGGGTTATGCTAATTTGAACGCTCGTTTCATACTCAGTCAAGAGAACCCATAACTGCTGCTCATTCCCGACCTGACTGCTGTCTAAATCCATCCTGACCTTCGTTTCCAGGTTTTCGACATCGCCCCACCAGGTGTCCGGAAGTGCATCGTAGCTACGAACATCGCAGAAACGTCCGTTACGATCGATGGCGTGCGTTTCGTTGTGGATTCTGGTGAGTGGGAAAGGGCGCTGTACAGAGCAGAGCTTTACTCTGTATCTAGCCCTGTGCTGTACCCTTCCTGGGAGTGTTTGATGGGGACGGTGTAGAGGGAGCCTTACTCTGTATCTAACCCCGTGCTGTACCTGTCCTGGGAGTGTTTGATGGGGACGGTGTAGAGGGAGCTTTACTCTGTATCTAACCCCGTGCTGTACCTGTCCTGGGAGTGTTTGATGGGGACGGTGTAGAGGGAGCTTTACTCTGTATCTAACCCCTTGCTGTATCTGTCCTGGGAGTGTTTGATGGGGACGGTGTAGAGGGAGCCTTACTCTGTATCTAACCCCTTGCTGTACCTGTCCTGGGAGTGTTTGATGGGGACGGTGTAGAGGGAGCTTTACTCTGTATCTAACCCCTTGCTGTATCTGTCCTGGGAGTGTTTGATGGGGACGGTGTAGAGGGAGCCTTACTCTGTATCTAACCCCTTGCTGTACCTGTCCTGGGAGTGTTTGATGGGGACGGTGTAGAGGGAGCTTTACTCTGTATCTAACCCCGTGCTGCAACTGTCCTGGGAGTGTTTGATAGGGACAGTGTAGAGGGAACTTTACACTGTATCAAACCCCGTGCTGTACCTGTCCTGGGAGTGTTTGATGGGGACGGTGTAGAGGGAGCTTTACTCTGTGTCTAACCCTGTGCTGTACCTGTCCTGGGAGTGTTTGATGGGGACAGTGTAGATGGAGTTTTACTCTGTATCTAACCCTGTGCTGTACCTGCGCTGGGAGTGTTTGATGGGGACTACATGGAGCGACATTTATTTTACCTGAACCTCCGGCCTTATGGGCAGTGTGGATTCAGTATTGAATAGGCAGTCGGTCCCTGATTCAGAGGCTGAGATTGCCCACCAACGCTACCCCACAAGCAGCGAGACAGTCTGTTGGCTTCCGCAGCCTCAGCTGGGAAACAGTCGCTCGGGCAAGTTCTCGAGAGGAGCTCTGCCGCGATGCCCCCCACAGTTGAATAGTTCAGCGCTCTCCAAGACCAAAACTGACCTGCTGCCCTGCCTCCTCTCCGCTCTCTCCCAGGAAAGGTCAAAGAGATGAGCTACGACCCGAAGGCCAAGATGCACCGGCTGCAGGAGTTCTGGATCAGCCAGGCCAGCGCCGAGCAACGCAAGGGGCGGGCCGGCCGCACGGGGCCTGGGGTCTGCTACCGCCTGTACGCCGAGTCCGATTACGACGCCTTCGCCCCCTACCCGGTGCCCGAGATCCAGCGGGTGGCCCTTGACGCCCTGGTGCTGCAGGTAAGAGGCCCCGTTCCCTCGCAGCGTGCTTCCCCCCACGGCCGATCGCCCGCCGCTCGGGTTCGCTCCCGCGCCCCTGCCCTCGGAGCCCTGCCCCCGTCGGTCGTCTGCCTCCCCTGTTCCCTGGCCGTTGGGGGGGGTCGGGGCGGGGATGGGAGGGGCGGTAATCTGCACAGGGCGATCCCGTCGGCGCCCTCTTCTGTTGACTGGCCCCCGCGTCCCATCTCCAGACCTTCCGAAACGCGCTCGTCACCCCAACCCCGCCCCCCCCCCCCCCCGGCCGACGGTGGAGTGCGTCTCTTCGAAGTCCGTCCACCCGTCGCGCTGAAGGGGAACGCGGCAGCCGACTGGCGCACAGCAAGAGCCCAGAAACCCCACCCAATGTGAGGATGACCCGGTCCATCTGTTTTCTAGCGACTTGAGTTGAGGGAGATTTTTTTTTGCTTTTTCATTCATTCAGGGGATGTGGGGTCCGCTGGACAAGCCAGGCCCCCCCCCCCCCACCAGTCGCCCTCCGCACCCCACCTGCCCTGCCACTGCTCTCCATCCAATACCGGCCGTGGGATCTTGAACGTCTTCCTGAGAGGGCAGACTCGGGTTTAACGTTTCGTTCCGAAAGACAGTCTTGTGATTGGCCGCCACTCCCTCAGCACTGACCCTCCCACAGTGCAGCGCTCCCTCAGCACTGACCCTCCGACAGTGCGGCGCTCCCTCAGCACTGACCCTCCGACAGTGCGGCGCTCCCTCAGCACTGACCCTCCGACAGTGCGGCGCTCCCTCAGCGCTGACCCTCCGACAGTGCGGCGCTCCCTCAGCGCTGACCCTCCGACAGTGCGGCGCTCCCTCAGCACTGACCCTCCGACAGTGCGGCGCTCCCTCAGCGCTGACCCTCTGACAGTGCGGCGCTCCCTCAGCGCTGACCCTCCGACAGTGCGGGGCTCTCTCAGCACTGACCCTCCGACAGTGCGGGGCTCTCTCAGCACTGACCCTCCGACAGTGCGGGGCTCTCTCAGCTCTGACCCTCCG
>NC_054501.1:4236207-4426822 GCF_017639515.1 Carcharodon carcharias
GAGCTATTCGACTTGGTGTGGCATCGCCTGCCATTACTTCGGTCGCTCATCTGCCTCCTTAACTCTTTCTGCCCTGCCCGGGCGGGGCTACAGGGAAGATGCTGATCCTAGGCTGCGCGTTCGAGATTGTCGAGCCGGTGCTGACCCTGGCTGCGGCTCTCAGCCTGCAGTCCCCCTTCGTCCGGAGCAGGCAGACAGACCCCGACTGCGCGACGGCCCGCCGGCCCCTGGAGAGCGACGATGGGGACCCCTTCACCCTGCTCAATGCATTCGAGGAGTGGCTGCAGGTGAGGCAGATCTAACTGTGTGTGTGTATATGTTTGTCAGTGTGTGTGTGTATGTGAATGCACACTGCTGTGCGTGTGAGAAAGAGAGTGCGCGCCGCAGAGTGTGTGTGTGAGTGCGCGCTGCAGTGTGTGTGTGTGTGTGTGTGTGAGTGTGCGCTGCAGTGTGTGTGTGTGTGTGTGTGTGTGTGTGTGTGTGTGTGTGAGTGCGCGCTGCAGTGTGTGTGTGTGTGAGTGCACGCTGCAGGGTGTGTGTGTGTGAGTGCGCGCTGCAGAGTGTGTGTGTGAGTGCACGCTGCAGAGTGTGTGTGTGTGAGTGCACGCTGCAGTGTGTATGTGTGTGAGTGCGCGCTGCAGTGTGTGTGTGTGTGAGTGCACGCTGCAGAGTGTGTGTGTGTGAGTGCGCGCTGCAGTGTGTGAGAGTGCGCCGCAGTGTGTGTGCGTGAGTGAGTGCGTGCCGCAGTGTTTGTGTGTGAGTGCGCGCCGCAGTGTGTGTGTGTGAGTGCGCGCCGCAGTGTGTGTGTGTGAGTGCGCGCCGCAGTGTGTGTGTGTGAGTGCGCGCCGCAGTGTGTGTGTGTGAGTGCGCGCCGCAGTGTGTGTGTGTGAGTGCGCACCGCAGTGTGTGTGTGAGTGCGCGCCGCAGAGTGTGTGTGTGAGTGCGCGCCGCAGTGTGTGTTAGAGAATGCACACAGCTGTGTACTGACTGCCAGACTCTTCCAATGAAGGTTAAATCCGAGAGAAGGACCGATTCCCGGAAGTGGTGTCGTCGGAGGGGTCTGGTGGAGCAGAGACTGTACGAGATGGTCAACCTGCGGCAGCAATTCAAGGTATCTAACCCCGTGCTGTACCTGTCCTGGGAGTGTTTGATGGGGACGGTGTAGAGGGAGCTTTACTCTGTATCTAACCCCGTGCTGTACCTGTCCTGGGAGTGTTTGATGGGGACAGTGTAGAGGGAGCTTTACTCTGTATCTAACCCCGTGCTGTACCTGTCCTGGGAGTGTTTGATGGGGACAGTGTAGAGGGAGCTTTACTCTGTATCTAACCCCGTGCTGTACCTGTCCTGGGAGTGTTTGATGGGGACAGTGTAGAGGGAGCTTTACTCTGTATCTAACCCTGTGCTGTACCTGTCCTGGGAGTGTTTGATGGGGATGGTGTAGAGGGAGCTTTACTCTGTATCTAACCCGGTGCTGACAATGTGCTGCAGACCTTGCTGAGGGACCACGGGCTCCTGAGGGTGGAGAGCACCACGGACGAAGGCAGCTACCACAGGCAAAGGCGCCACCGGGAGCGGCGGGAGCTGCAGCGAGCGAAGCGGCTTCACGAGGAGCAGGACGGGCGTCGGCGGAAACTGCTGCGCCTGGAGGAGGAGGGTGCCGGCTCGTCAGAGGACGAGGGGCCGAGTGGCCTCTCCAGGGGGGACCGGGCGCTGGACATTCAGGTACTTACTTGACGCAGTCTGGAGTTGGGTGGGGTCATAGAAACGCAAACCCACCACCACCCCCCCCCCCTTTCACTGCTCCCGAGTGGAGACCCCTCACCCCACCCAAGTGTCTGGGTCCGCCGCTCCGCTGTGGTAAGCGTCACACAATGCAGCTCCCCCCCCCACCCCTCACCTTACAAACTCCCCTATTCATGGTTTCCACCACCCTGTGTTCTGAGGGTGTTACGAGAGGCAAATGGCCTTTGACCAAGACTTTTTTTTCCAGGTGTGCACACGAGGGGCTAGATAAGGGCGATCCAGTAGATGTCCTCTATCTAGACTGTCAATAAGCGCTCCATAAGTGGTAGGATTAGTAAGTTTGCGGATGATACAAAGATTGGCCGGGTGGTTAACAGTGAGGTTGAGTGTCTTGGGCTACAGGAAGATAGAGATGGGATGGTCAAATGGGCAGATAAGTGGCAGATGGAATTTAACCCTGAAAAGTGTGAGGTGACACACTTTGGAAGGAGTAGTTTGACAAGGAAGTATTCAATGAACAGCATGACACTAGGAAGTTCTGAGGGACAAAGGGACCTTGGCGTGCGTGTCCATAGATCTCTGAAGGCGGAGGGGTATGTTAGTGGGGTGGTGAAAAAGGCATATGGGACACTTGCCTTTATTAATCGAGGCACAGATTACAAAAGTGGGGAGGTCATGTTGGAGTTGTATAGAACCTTGGCGAGGCCACAGCTGGAGTACTGTGTGCAGTTCTGGTCACCACGTTATAGGAAGGATGTGGTCGCACTGGAGGGGGTGCACATTCACCAGGATGTTGCCTGGGATGAAACATTTAAGTTATGAAGAGCGGTTGGATAGACTTGGGTTGTTTTCGTTGGAGCAGAGAAGACTGAGGGGCGACCCTGATCGAGGTGTACAAGATTATGAGGGGCACGGACAGGGTGGATAGGGAGCAGCTGTTCCCCCTTAGTTGAAGGGTCAGTCACGAGGGGACACAAGTTCAAGGTGAGGGGCAGGAGGTTTAGGGGGATGTGAGGAAAATCTTTTTTACCCAGAGGGTGGTGACGGTCTGGAATGCGCTGCCTGGGAGGGTGGTGGAGGCGGGTTGCCTCACATCCTTTAAAAAGTACCTGGATGTGCACTTGGCATCGTCATAACATTCAAGGCTATGGGCCAAGTGCTGGTAAATGGGGTTAGGGTAGGTAGGTCAGGTGTTTCTCACATGTCGGTGCAGACTCGATGGGCCGAAGGGTCTCTTCTGCACTGTGAGACTCTGTGAATCCTGAGACTGGAACCGGGTGGAACTTGCCTTCTCCCCACCCTCCCAGGGGCACTCTCTTGATGGTGACACCCCCACCCCTCTCCCCCTCGCCACTTTCTGGCCCTCGTTCCTCCAAAACGCCCTAGCTAAGCTTTACCCAGTACAGACTCTGAGCCAACAGACACGTCATGGCAGTGCCAGGCAGCGTTGGTGTTCCTATGCAGCAAGTCTTGGACAACTCTTTTTATTCGTTCATAGCATGTAGGCCAGCATTTACTCCCCATCCCTAATTGCCCCTTTGAGAAGGTGGTGGTGAGGCGCCTTCTTGAGCCGCTGCAGTCCCCGTGCGGTGATGTTAAGATTCTTTCTCTTGTCATTGCTTGGCACTTGTGTGGCGCCAACGTTACTCGCCACTTACCAGCCCAAGATGCACTGCAGCAACTCGCCAAGGCAACTTCGACAGCGCCGCCCAAACCCACCACCTCTACCACCTAGAAGGACAAGGGCAGCAGACACATGGGGAACCCCACCACCTGCAAGTTCCCCTCCGAGACACTCACCATCCCGACTTGGAAATATATCGGCCGTTCCTTCACTGTCGCTGGGTCAAAATCCTGGAACTCCCTCCCTAACAGCACGGTGGGTGTACCTACACCACACGGACAAAATCCTGGAACTCCCTCCCTAACAGCGCGGTGGGTGTACCTACACCACACAGGACAAAATCCTGGAACTCCCTCCCTAACAGCACGGTGGGTGTACCTACACCACACAGGACAAAATCCTGGAACTCCCTCCCTAACAGCACGGTGGGTGTACCTACACCACACGGGACAAAATCCTGGAACTCCCTCCCTAACAGCACGGTGGGTGTACCTACACCACACGGGACAAAATCCTGGAACTCCCTCCCTAACAGCATGGTGGGTGTACCTACACCACGTGGGAGTGCAGCGGCTCAAGAAGGCAGCTCACCCACCACCTTCTCAAGGGGGCAGTGAGAACGGGCAATAAACGCTGGGCTGGACATGATATTAAATGTAAAACTTTGGTCACTTTGTACCCTAGCCATCAGTGAAATGTGCCCCACTCAACCACCAGGCTTGTTCCTTATTTAATATATATTTATATATGAAAAGTGTTAAATATAAAATATTTCACAACTGCACAAAACGGTTGCCTGCTTTCTCCAACGTGAATACCTGCACCCGCATTCAGAAAGAGAATTTTCTATGTAAACGTGTCACAGTGTATTTACACCCTCTGGCCAGTGGTGGCGCTTGCCTCGCGCCCTGCCGTCCCAGCGGGCCACATCCCACTGACTGAGTTGTCCCCTTCGCTCTCGAACCCCACTTCATCCTCTGCCCGAGGAGGACACTGCCCTCGGGTTCCCTGTGTAAAACTGAAAGCCCCCTCATCCCTGGAGCCATTCCACAAAGCCCCCTCCTCCCTCCCCCCCGACCCGGCACCCTCCCTCGGGCGTTAAAGCACGGGGCCCAGCATTGGACACCATTATCCAGTTAAGACCGAAGCATTGAATTGTAAAAGGTCAATATATCTTCCCTCCAAAACAAAAACAGAATTACCTGTAAAAACTCAGCAGGTCTGGCAGCATCTGCGGAGATGAACACAGTTAACGTTTCGAGTCTGTATGACCCTTCAACAGAACTGAGGAAAAAAAAAAGAGAGGTGAAATATAAGCTGGTTTAAGGTGTGGGGTGGGTGGGACAAGAAGAGCTGGATAGAAGGCCAGTGATAGGTGGAGATAACCAAAAGATGTCACAGACAAAAGGACAAAGAGGTGTTGAAGGTGGTGATATTATCTAAGGAATGTGCTAATTAAGCAGGACGAGCAAGGTACAGATGGACGGGGTGGGGTGGGGTGAAGGGATCGAAATGGGCTAAAAGGTAGAGATAAAACAATGGATGAAAATACATTTAAAAATAATGGAAATAGGTGGGAAAAGAAAAATCTGTATAAATTATTGGAAAAAACAAAAAGGAGGGGGAATAAACGGAAAGGGGGTGGGGATGGAGGAGAGAGTTCATGATCTAAAATTGTTGAACTCAATATTCAATCTGGAAGGCTGTAAAGTGCCTAGTCGGAAGATGAGGTGTTGTTCCTCCAGTTTGCGTTGGGCTTCACTGGAACAATGCAGCAAGCCAAGGACAGACATGTGGGCATGAGAGCAGGGTGGAGTGTTAAAATGGCATTTGACAGGGAGGTCTAGGTCATTCTTGCGGACAGACCGCAGGTGTTCTGCAAAGCGGTCGCCCAGTTTACGTTTGGTCTCTCCAATGTAGAGGAGACCGCATTGGGAGCAGCAAATACAGTAGACTAAGTTGCGAGAAATGAAAGTGAAATGCTGCTTCACTTGAAAGGAGTGTTGGGGCCCTTGGTTGGTGAGGAGGGGGGAAGTAAAGGGGCAGGTGTTGCAACTTCTGCGGTTGCATAGGAAGGTGCCGTGGGAGGGGGTTGAGGAGTAGGGGGTGATGGACGAGTGGACCAGGGTGTCCCGGAGGGAACGATCCCTACGGAATGCCGATAGGGTGGGTGAAGGGAAGATGTGTTTTGTGGTGGCATCATGCTGGAGTTGGTGGAAATGGCGGAGGATGATCCTTTGAATGCGGAGGCTGGTGGGGTGATAAGTGAGGACAAGGGGGACCCTATCATGTTTCTGGGAGGGAGGAGAAGGCGTGAGGGCGGATGCGCAGCAGATGGGCCAGACACGGTTGAGGGCCCTGTCAACGACCGTGGGTGGAAAACCTCGGTTAAGGAAGAAGGAGGACATGTCAGAGGAACTGTTTTCGAAAGTGGCATCATCAGAACATTTCCACCCATTGTTTTATCTCTACCTTTTAGCCTATTTCGATCCCTTCACCCCACCCCAACCTCACTAGGTCTATCTGTACCTTGCTCGTCCTGCTTTCTACCCTTCATGAGCACACTCCTTTCGATAATATCACCACCTTCAACACCTCTTTGTCCTTTTGTCTGTGACATCTTTTGGTTATCTCCACCCAACACTGGCCCTCTATCCAGCTCTACCTGTCCCACCCCCCCCCTTAAACCAGCTTATATTTCACCCCATTTCTATTTTTACTTAGTTCTGTTGAAGAGTCATACGGGCTCGAAACGTTAACTGTGCTCCTCCCGCCGATGCTGCCAGACCTGCTGAGTTTTTCCAGGTATTTCTGTTTCTGTTTTGGATTTCCAGCATCCACAGGTTTTTGCTTTCATCTTCCCTCCATTTGTATTCTTGAACCATTTTAGTGGACTCTCTATCGAGATGCCCTGCCTTTCCAAAGAATTGTGTGCACCCCCCAAACGCTCAGCATCCCTTAAACTTGCACAAAGAGATGATTTAAAGCAGGATTGAAAGGGTTAAATCACGCACAGACCGGGCTTGTATTCCCGCGAGAATCGGAGATCGAGGGGGGCGATCTGATCGAGGGGGTTTAAGATGATTAAAGGATAGAGAGAAGCTATTCCCTCTGATATGGGGAGGGGGAGGCAGGCGCAGAGTCCAGAACGATGAGGGTGGTGGGGGGTGGGTGCAGAACCTGAAAATTCGAGCCCCCAGCCGTTCGGGGGTGATGTCCCCTCATACCGAGGGGAGTGGGAATCTGGAACTCCACCCCCCCCCCGCCCCCCCACCACCCAAAACCTGTCGAGGCTGCAGGGAGTGGGTGAGGGAGGGTGGGTAGTGCAGGGGTCAGTTGGAAATTTTAAATCCGAGATTGATGGATTTTTGTTGGGTAAGGGGGGGGATTGAGGGTTACGGAACAGAGGCGGGTCGATGGAGTTAAGATATGGATCAGCCGTGATCTGATTGAATGGAGGAACAGGCTCGAGAGGGGCTGAATGGGCCTCCTCCTGTTCCTGTGTAACAGGCTTGAGAGGAAGCTGAATGGCCTCCTCCTGTTCCTGTGTAACAGGCTCAAGAGAGGCTGAATGGCCTCCTCCTGTTCCTGTGTAACAGGCTCGAGAGAGGCTGAATGGCCTCCTCCTGTTCCTGTGTAACAGGCTCGAGAGGGGCTGAATGGCCTCCTCCTGTTCTAACAGGCTCGAGAGGGGCTGAATGGCCTCCTCCTGTTCCTGTGTAACAGGCTCGAGAAGGGCTGAATGGCCTCCTCCTGTTCCTGTGTAACAGGCTCGAGAGGGGCTGAATGGCCACCTCCTGCACTGCAGCCTCCGGTGTGATTCTCTCTGTGTGTCTCTCTCTCTCCCGCAGGATGTGAAGTTTAAACTGAAACACAATGTGAAGGATCTGGAAGCTGCTGCCAGCTCCTCCTGGGACCTGGGCACTCGCCGCTTCCAACTCCTCAAGTTGCTGATGTGCCGGGGCCTCTACCCACAGCTGGCAGTGCCAGACGAGTTCAACACTTGTCGCAAAGACTCGGAGCAGGTAGGATGGGCACCAGCGATCCCTCTCCCCCTCCCTCTCCCATCACCCATCCTGGGGGTGGGTACCAGGAATCCGTCCGGGGTGAGGGGCAGATTGACTCCCCTGCCCCCTGTCGCTGCCTCCTGTTGGGGGACAGCTCATTGCTCTTTCACTGGGGCCTGTACCACCCCCCACAAACCTCAGCTGTGAATGGTCGGGGGTTATTTCAGCAGAGCCATTCAGCACCAGCATTATCTCTCTCTCCCTCCCCCCCTCTCTCTCTCTCTCTCTCTCTCTCTTTTTCTCTCCTTCCCTCCACCTTTCTCCCCCTCCATCCTTCTCCCCCCTCTCTCTTTTTCCCTCCTCCACCTCTCTCTGCCCCTCCCTCCCTCTATCTCCCTCCCTCCCCCCCTCTTTCTCTCCCGCGCTTTCTCCCCCCACTCTCTCGCTCTCCCTCCTTCCCTCCCTCCTTCACTCCTCTCCCTCCTTCCCCCCTCTCTCACTCCCTCTCTCTCTTTTTCCCTCACCCCCCGTGCTGTCTCTCTCTCCCGATCCCTCTCTCTTTCTCTCTCTCTGCTGTGCACTTCCCCACCCCCCCCATGCTCTCACTCCACCGACCTCCCCTTCCCTCTCTCCCCCGACCTCCCCTTCCCTCTCTCCCCCGACCTCCCCTTCCCTCTCTCCCCCGACCTCCCCTTCCCTCTCTCCCCCGACCTCCCCTTCCCTCTCTCCCCCGACCTCCCCTTCCCTCTCTCCCCCGACCTCCCCTTCCCTCTCTCCCCCGACCTCCCCTTCCCTCTCTCCCCCGACCTCCCCTTCCCTCTCTCCCCCGACCTCCCCTTCCCTCTCTCCCCCGACCTCCCCTTCCCTCTCTCCCCCGACCTCCCCTTCCCTCTCTCCCCCGACCTCCCCTTCCCTCTCTCCCCCGACCTCCCCTTCCCTCTCTCCCCCGACCTCCCTTTCCCTCTCTCCCCCGACCTCCCCTTCCCTCTCTCCCCCGACCTCCCCTTCCCTCTCTCCCCCGACCTCCCCTTCCCTCTCTCCCCCGACCTCCCCTTCCCTCTCTCCCCCGACCTCCCCTTCCCTCTCTCCCCCGACCTCCCCTTCCCTCTCTCCCCCGACCTCCCCTTCCCTCTCTCCCCCGACCTCCCCTTCCCTCTCTCCCCCGACCTCCCCTTCCCTCTCTCCCCCGACCTCCCCTTCCCTCTCTCCCCCGACCTCCCCTTCCCTCTCTCCCCCGACCTCCCCTTCCCTCTCTCCCCCGACCTCCCCTTCCCTCTCTCCCCCGACCTCCCCTTCCCTCTCTCCCCCGACCTCCCCTTCCCTCTCTCCCCCGACCTCCCCTTCCCTCTCTCCCCCCGACCTCCCCTTCCCTCTCTCCCCCGACCTCCCCTTCCCTCTCTCCCCCGACCTCCCCTTCCCTCTCTCCCCCGACCTCCCCTTCCCTCTCTCCCCCGACCTCCCCTTCCCTCTCTCCCCCGACCTCCCCTTCCCTCTCTCCCCCGACCTCCCCTTCCCTCTCTCCCCCGACCTCCCCTTCCCTCTCTCCCCCGACCTCCCCTTCCCTCTCTCCCCCGATCTCCCCTTCCCTCTCTCCCCCGACCTCCCCTTCCCTCTCTCCCCCGACCTCCCCTTCCCTCTCTCCCCCGACCTCCCCTTCCCTCTCTCCCCCGACCTCCCCTTCCCTCTCTCCCCCGACCTCCCCTTCCCTCTCTCCCCCGACCTCCCCTTCCCTCTCTCCCCCGACCTCCCCTTCCCTCTCTCCCCCGACCTCCCCTTCCCTCTCTCCCCCGACCTCCCCTTCCCTCTCTCCCCCGACCTCCCCTTCCCTCTCTCCCCCGACCTCCCCTTCCCTCTCTCCCCCGACCTCCCCTTCCCTCTCTCCCCCGACCTCCCCTTTCCTCTCTCCCCCGACCTCCCCTTCCCTCTCTCCCCCGACCTCCCCTTCCCTCTCCCGCCCGACCTCCCCTTCCCTCTCTCCCCCGACCTCCCCTTCCCTCTCTCCCCCGACCTCCCCTTCCCTCTCTCCCCCGACCTCCCCTTCCCTCTCTCCCCCGACCTCCCTTTCCCTCTCTCTCCCGACCTTCCCTTCCCTCTCTCTCCCTCTATCCCCTGCCTCTCTCTCTTTTCACCCACCCTCCCTCTCTCCCTGCGCCCCTCTCTCTCTGCTCCCTCTTTATGCCCTCACTCCCCTCCTCTCTCTATCTCCCTCTGCCCCCTCTTTCCCTCAATGCCCACGTCTCTCTATCTCTCTCCCCCCCCTTTCTCCCTCCTCTCCCCCTACCACTATCCCCACCTCTCTCTCCCACCCTCTCTCTCACTCCCTCTCTTTTCACCACCATCCCTCTCTCTCCATCTCCCTGCTCTCTCCACCCCTCCCACTCTCTCTTCATCCTCTACCTCTATTCCTTGCCCCGCTTCTCCCCCACCCCCTCTCTCTCTTCCCATCCCTCAGTGCTGAGGGAGCGCCGCACTGTCGCAGGGTCAGCGCTGAGGGAGTGCCGCACTGTTGCAGGGTCAGTACTGAGGGAGTGCTGCACTGTCAGAGGGTCAGTGCTGAGGGAGTACTGCACTGTCAGAGGGTCGGTGCTGAGGGAGCGCCGCACTGTGGGAGGGTCAGTGCTGAGTGAGCGCCGTACTCTCGGAGGGTCAGTGCTGAGGGAGCGCCGCACTGTCGGAGGGTCAGCGCTGAGGGAGAGCCGCACTGTCGGAGGGTCAGTGCTGAGGGAACGCCGCACTGTCGGAGGGTCAGTGCTGAGGGAGCGCCGCACTGTCGGAGGGTCAGCGCTGAGGGAGAGCCGCACTGTCAGAGGGTCAGTGCTGAGGGAGCGCCGCACTGTCAGAGTGTCAGTGCTGAGGGAGAGCCGCACTGTCGGAGGGTCAGCGCTGAGGGAGCGCCGCACTGTTGGAGCTGCCGTCTTTCGGGATGAGACGTTAATCTGCCCTCTCAGGTGGGCGACAAAGATCCCACAGCCATTATTGGGAGAAAAGGGGGAATGGGGGAGTGCTGGCAGCAAAGCGGAGTTCTCTCTGGTGTCCTGGGCCCAATATTTATCCCTCAGCCAACATCACTGATAACAGATGATCTGGTTCATTATCACATTGGCTGTTTGTGGGGTCTTGCTGTGTGGAATTTGGCTGCAAGGGCCTTTGGGACGTTTTTGGTGAAAGGCATTGAAGAAACGGACAATCGTTTTAATCCTGTCTCTCTCTCTCTCTCTCTGTCTGTCTATCTCTCTCTCTCTCTGTCTGTCTGTCTCTCTCTCTCTCTCTCTCTCTCTGTCTCTCTCTCTCTGTCTCTCTCTCTCTGTCTCTCTCTGTCTGTCTGTCTCTGTCTGTCTGTCTTTCTCGGTCTGTCTCTCTCTCTCTCTGTCTCGGTCTGTCTCTCTCTCTCTCTCTCTCGGTCTGTCTCTCTCTCTCTCTCTCTTGGTCTGTCTCTCTCTCTCTCGGTCTGTCTCTCTCTCTCTCTCTCTCTCTCTCGGTCTGTCTCTCTCTCTCTCTCTCTCTCTCTCTGTGTCTCCCTGTCTCACGCTTTCTCTCACAGGTCTTCCACACAAAGGATAAACAGGGGGTGGTCCTGCATCCTACCAGTGTTTTCGCCAGCAACCCCTCGCTACTGTACCCCAAAGAGGGCAAAGAGAAAGAACAAGCACAGGGTAGGTCACATAGACCTTCACCATTATCAGTTTTTATGAGGCTCCCACAATCACCACGGTCAACGCTTGTTCCTTACAGCGTCCCCATCAAACACTCCCATGACAGGTACAGCACGGGGTTAGATACAGAGTAAAGCTCCCTCTACACTGTCCCCATCAAACACTCCCAGGACAGGTATAGCACGGGGTTAGATACAGAGTAAAGCTTCCTCTACACTGTCCCCATCAAACACTCCCAGGACAGGTACAGCACGGGGTTAGATACAGAGTAAAGCTTCCTCTACACTGTCCCCATCAAACACTCCCAGGACAGGTACAGCACGGGGTTAGATACAGAGTAAAGCTTCCTCTACACTGTCCCCATCAAACACTCCCAGGACAGGTACAGCACGGGGCCCCGTTACACTCACGGATCTTGGTGATTCAGGTTCAGAACCTTCCATCAGTTTGTGGACACTGGAAGGGTTGATGCTGTGAGAGAAAAACCCGAGGTGTGCGGACACGTGAAACCTGAGGCCCCCGGCCCGCCCGCTCGGTGGGACGTTCGGGATCCCATGACTGTGACTGGAAGTAGAGCTGGGACGGGCTGGTGGGGGGTGAGAAGGGAGCTCTCTTCCCTCCACACCCCCTCCCCCGGGTCTGCTGGAACCCAGTAACTATCCTTCAGCCAACATCACAAGTTGGGAGGTGGCGGTGGGTGGTAGGGGGGGAATCAGAATCGGGTCATTTACCCCGTTGGGATCTTTCTGGGCCCACGCCAGCTGCTGCTGTTGCTAGGGAAGTGCTTCACTGGCCGACAGATGCTTTGTGCTGTGTTGAGGTGGTTTTAATGCCTGTCCCTTCTTTCTCCCCCTCCACCACTTCCCGCTCTCCCTCCCTCCCCTACCCTCCCTCCCCTACCCTCCCTCCCCCCTCTCCCTCCCTCCCCTACCTCCCCTCTGTCCCTCCCTCCTCAACACTCCCTCTCCTACCCTCCCAACCCCCCTACCCTACCCTCCCTCCCCCCTCACCCCCACCCCTCCCTCCCCTCTGTCCCTCCCTCCCCTACACTCCCTCCCCTACACTCCCTCCCCTACACTCCCACCCCCTACTCTCCCTCCCTCCCTCCCCCCTACTCTCCTTCCCTCCCCTCCCCTCTCTCCCTCCCTCCCAGGTCCGGATGACCCACAGAGCAGCCAGCAGCAACTCCTGGCCTTTGTGTCGCTCCTGGAGACCAGCAAACCCTACCTGCTGAACTGTGTCCGAGTACCTGCCCTGCAGGTCAGCACCACGTGCCCCCCCCCCCCACCACCCCCATCGCCCGGCTGGCTCGGCGCAGGGAGGGAGCGACCGGGAACGCAGAGCGTTACAGCCGCCAGGACAGACCGAACCGGCCGGGGCTCTTTACTCAGGCAAAGAGGAGGCTGAGGGGGTGACCTGATCGAGCTCTTTAAAATGACGGAGGGGGTTTCGATAGGGTCGGTGTAGAGAAGATGTTTCCACTTGTGGGGGATGGGCGGAGACCAGAACTAGGGTGGGGGGTTGGGGCCATCAATATAAGACAGTCCCTAATAAATCCGATCGGGGGGGAGGGAATTCAGGAGAAAGGTCTTTACCCAGAGAGCGGGGAGAAGGTGGAACTCGCTCCCACAGGGAGGGGGGTGGAGGTGAATCGTGTCGATGTGTTTAAGGAGCTGGATAAACACACGAGGGCGAGAGAGGAACAGAAGGATACGGGGGATAGGGGGGGTGGGAGGAGGCTGGTGTGGGGGCAGGAACAGCATGGGGCAGAGGGGCCGAATGGCCTGTTCCTGGGGTTGCCATTCCTGATGTGAGGCTGATGTGTTCCAACCTGTCATTTTTACCCCTCGCCCAACAACCCCCACCCCCACCCCCTCACCTGCCCCCACCCCCTCACCCCCACCCCCACCCCCTCACCTGCCCCCACCCCCTCACCCCCACCCCCACCCCCTCACCTGCCCCCACCCCCTCACCCCCACCCCACCCCCTCACCCCCACCCCACCCCCTCATCCCCACCCCCACCCCCTCATCCCCACCCCACCCCCTCACCCCCACCCCACCCCCTCATCCCCACCCCCACCCCCTCATCCCCACCCCACCCCCTCATCCCCACCCCCACCCCCTCATCCCCACCCCACCCCCTCATCCCCACCCCACCCCCTCATTCCCACCCCCACCCCCTCATCCCCACCCCACCCCCTCATCCCCACCCCCTCATCCACCTCCATCCCAACCCCCACCCCCACACCCACCCCCTCACCCACCTCCATCCCAACCCCCACACCCTCACCCATCCCCTCACCCACCTCCACCCCCACACCCACCCCCTCACCCACCTCCACCCCCACACCCACCCCCTCACCCACCTCCATCCCAACCCCCACCCCCTCACCCACCTCCACCCCCTCACCCACCCCCTCACCCACCTCCACCCCCACACCCACCCCCTCACCCACCTCCACCCCCTCACCTACCCCCTCACCCACCTCCACCCCCACACCCACCCCTCACCCACCTCCAACCCCTCACCCACCACCTCACCCACCTCCACCCCCACACCCACACCCACCTCCATCCCAACCCCCACCCCCTCACCCACCTCCACCCCCACACCCACACCCACCTCCATCCCAACCCCCACCCCCTCACCCACCTCCACCCCCACACTCACACCCACCTCCATCCCAACCCTACCCCTACCCCCACTCACACCCCCACCCCGACCACAGACTCTGCTGCTGCTGGGGCGCTCTCTGGACACCAGCGCCGACTGCAGGCGCCTGGCCGTGGACGGCTGGCTGGAAGTGTCGCTGGGAGACCCGGAAGCGGGCGCGGGGATCCTGTCCACCGTCACCAGGCTGCGGGATAGCTGGGAGCAGGCGCTGAGCGCCCAGCTGCAGGCGGCAGAGCGCCGGGGACTGCCACGAGGCCAGGAGGACGACGAGCAGGAGGAGGAGGAGGAGCAGCGGAAGCGCAGGCGGGCGACGGACACCCTGTGCCGGCAGCTGCTGGAGTTCCTCGAGGCCAAGGTGAGCAAAGCGGAAGCGGCGATGCTCCCCCAGGCCGAATATCCGCCGTCAAGTCCGTCCAGCCACTTGTAAAATGGGACCCGTCCCCACCAGTACTGTACCCCAGAGTTACACAGTGACAGACCCATCCCCACCAGTACTGTAATCCAGTGTTATACAGTGACAGACCCGTCCCCACCTGTACTGTACCCCAGTGTTACATAGTGACAGACCCGTCCCCACCTGTACTATACCCCAGTGTTACACAGTGACAGACCCGTCCCCACCTGTACTGTACCCCAGTGTTACATAGTGACAGACCCGTCCCCACCTGTACTGTACCCCAGTGTTATACAGTGACAGACCCGTCCCCACCAGTGCTTTCCCCCAGTGTTACACAGTGACAGACCCGTCCCCACCAGTGCTTTCCCCCAGTGTTACACAGTGACAGACCCGTCCCCACCAGTGATTTCCCGCAGTGTTACACAGTGACAGACCCGTCCCCACCAGTGCTTTCCCCCAGTGTTACACAGTGACAGACCCGTCCCCACCAGTACTGTACCCCAGTGTTACATAGTGACAGACCCGTCCCCACCAGTACTGTACCCCAGTGTTATACAGGGACAGACCCGTCCCCACCAGTACTGTACCCCAGTGTTATACAGTGACATACCCGCCCCCACCAGTACTGTACCCCAGTGTTATACAGTGACATACCCGCCCCCACCAGTACTGTAATCCAGTGTTATACAGTGACAGACCCGCCCCCACCAGTACTGTACCCCAGTGTTACATAGTGACAGACCTGTCCCCACCAGTACTGTACCCCAGTGTTATACAGTGACATACCCGCCCCCACCAGTACTGTACCCCAGTGTTATACAGTGACATACCTGCCCCCACCAGTACTGTAATCCAGTGTTATACAGTGACAGACCTGCCCCCACCAGTACTGTACCCCAGTGTTATACACTGACAGACCCGTCCCCACCGGTACTTTTCCCCAGTGTTGTACAGTGACAGTCCCGTCCCCACCAGTACTGTACCCCAGCCTTATACACTGACAGACCCGTCCCCACTTGTACTGTACCCCAGTGTTATACAGTGACAGACCCGTCCCCACCAGTACTGTACCCCAGTGTTATACAGTGAGACCCGTCCCCACCCGTATTGTACCCCAGTGTTATACACTGACAGACCCGCCCCACCTGTACTGTACCCCAGTGTTATACACTGACAGTCCCGTCCCCACCAGTACTGTACCCCAGTGTTATACGCTGACAGACCCGTCCCCACCAGTACTGTATGCCAGTGTTATACAGTGACAGTCCCGTCCCCACCCGTCCTGTGCTCCAGTGCTATACAGTGACAGACCCTCCCCACCAGTACTGTACCCCAGTGTTATACACTGACAGACCCGTCCCCACCAGCACTGTACCCCATTGTTATACAGTGACAGACCCGTCCCCACCAGTACTGTACCCCAGTGTTATACACTGACAGACCCTTCCCCACCGTACTGTACCCCAGTGTTGTACAGTGACAGTCCCGTCCCCACCAGTACTGTACCCCAGTGTTATACACTGACAAACCCGTCCCCACCCGTATTGTACCCCACTGTTATACAGTGACAGTCCCGTCCCCACCTGTACTGTACCCCAGTGTTATACAGTGACAGTCCCTTCCCCACCAGTACTGTACCCGTGTTATACACTGACAGACCCGTCCCCACCAGTACTGTACACCAGTGTTATACAGTGACAGTCCCGTCCCCACATGTCCTGTGCTCCAGTGCTATACAGTGACAGACCCGTCTCCACCAGTACTGTACCCCAGTGTTGTACAGTGACAGTCCCGTCCCCACCAGTACTGTACCCCAGTGTTATACACTGACAGACCCGTCCCCACCAGTATTGTACACCAGTGTTATACAGTGACAGTCCCGTCCCCACCTGTACTGTACTCCAGTGTTACACAGTGACAGACCCGTCCCCACCCGTACTGTACTCCAGTGTTATTCAGTGACAGACCTGTCCCCAGCAGTACTGTACCCCAGTTTATTTTAGTGACAGACCCATCCCCACCAGTACTGTACTCCACTGTTTTACAGTGTCAGACCTGTCCACACCAGTACTGTAACCTAGTGTTATACAGTGACAGACCCACCCCCACCTGTACTGTACACCAGTGTTATACAGTTACAGAACCGTCCCCACCAGTACTGTACCCCGGTGTTATACAGTGAGAGACCCGTCCCCACCAGTACTGTGCTCCAGTGTTATACAATGACAGACCCGTCCCCACCAGTACTGTACTCCAGTGTTATAGTGTCAGACCTGTCCACACCAGTTCTGTAACCTAGTGTTATACACTGACAGACCCACCCCCACCAGTACTGTACCCCAGTGTTATACAGTCACAGACCCGTCCCCACCAGCACTGTACCCCATTGTTATACAGTGAGACCCGTCCCCACCCGTATTGTACCCCAGTGTTATACATTGAC
The DNA here is from genome assembly GCF_017639515.1 of Carcharodon carcharias. Lineage (NCBI taxonomy): Eukaryota > Metazoa > Chordata > Chondrichthyes > Lamniformes > Lamnidae > Carcharodon > Carcharodon carcharias. Next base: position 4,252,750 of record NC_054501.1, read on the forward strand.
AGACCCGTCCCCACCTGTACTGTACCCCAGTGTTATACAGTGACAGACCCGTCCCCACCAGTACTTTACCCCAATGTTATACAGTGACAGTCCCGTCCCCACCAGTACAGTACCCCAGTGTTATACACTGACAGACCCGTCCCCACCAGTACTGTACACCAGTGTTATACAGTGACAGACCCGCCCCACCAGTACTGTATACCAGTGTTATATAGTTACAGACCCGTCTCCACCAGTACTGTACCCCAGCCTTATACACTGACAGACCCGTCCCCACTTGTACTGTACCCCAGTGTTATACACTGACAGACCCGTCCCCACCAGTACTGTACACCAGTGTTATACAGTGACAGTCCCGTCCGCACCTGTCCTGTGCTCCAGTGTTATACATTGACAGACCCGCCCCACCAGTACTGTATACCAGTGTTATATAGTTGCAGACCCGTCTCCACCAGTACTGTACCCCAGCGTTATACAGTGACAGACCCGTCCCCACCAGTACTGTACTCCAGTGTTATACAGTGACACACCCCTCCCCACCACTACTGTACCCCAGTGTTATACAGTGACAGACCTGTCCCCAGCATTACTGTACCCCAGTTTTTTTTAGTGACAGACCCACCCCCACCAGTACTGTACTCCACTGTTTTACAGTGTCAGACCTGTCCACACCAGTACTGTAACCTAGTGTTATACAGTGACAGACCCACCCCCACCTGTACTGTACACCAGTGTTATACAGTGACAGTCCCGTCCCCACCTGTACTGTACTCCAGTGTTATACACTGACAGAGCCGTCCCCACCAGTATTGTACACCAGTGTTATACAGTGACAGTCCCGTCCCCACCTGTACTGTACTCCAGTGTTATACAGTGACAGACCTGTCCCCACCCGTACTGTACTCCAGTGTTATTCAGTGACAGACCTGTCCCCAGCAGTACTGTACCCCAGTTTATTTTAGTGACAGACCCATCCCCACCAGTACTGTACTCCACTGTTTTACAGCGTCAGACCTGTCCACACCAGTACTGTAACCTAGTGTTATACAGTGACAGACCCACCCCCACCTGTACTGTACACCAGTGTTATACAGTTACAGAACCGTCCCCACCAGTATTGTACCCCGGTGTTATACAGTGAGAGACCTGTCCCCACCAGTACTGTGCTCCAGTGTTATACAATGACAGACCCGTCCCCACCAGTACTGTACTCCAGTGTTATAGTGTCAGACCTGTCCACACCAGTTCTGTAACCTAGTGTTATACACTGACAGACCCACCCCCACCAGTACTGTACCCCAGTGTTATACAGTCACAGACCCACCCCCACCAGTACTGTACCCCAGTGTTATACACTGACAGACCCGTCCCCACCAGCACTGTACCCCATTGTTATACAGTGAGACCCGTCCCCACCCGTATTGTACCCCAGTGTTATACACTGACAGACCCGTCCCCACCTGTACTGTACCCCAGTGTTATACAGTGACAGACCCGTCCCCACCCGTATTGTACCCCAGTGTTATACACTGACAGACCCGTCCCCACCTGTACTGTACCCCAGTGTTATACAGTGACAGACCCGTCCCCACCGGTACTTTTCCCCAATGTTATATAGTGACAGTCCCGTCCCCACCAGTACAGTACCCCAGTGTTATACACTGACAGACCCGTCCCCACCAGTACTGTATACCAGTGTTATATAGTTACAGACCCGTCTCCACCAGTACTGTACCCCAGCCTTATACACTGACAGACCCGTCCCCACTTGTACTGTACCCCAGTGTTATACAGTGACAGACCCGTCCCCACCAGTACTGTACCCCAGCCTTATACACTGACAGACCCGTCCCCACTTGTACTGTACCCCAGTGTTATACACTGACAGACCCGTCCCCACTTGTACTGTCCCCTAGTGTTATACACTGACAGACCCGTCCCCACCAGTACTGTACCCCAGTGCTATACAGTGACAGACCCGTCCCCACCAGTACTGTACCCCAGTGTTATACACTGACAGACCCGTCCCCACCAGTACTGTACACCAGTGTTATACAGTGACAGTCCCGTCCGCACCTGTCCTGTGCTCCAGTGATATACAGTGACAGACCCGCCCCACCAGTATTATACACCAGTGTTATACAGTGACAGTCCCGTCCCCACCTGTACTGTACTCCGGTGTTATACAGTGACAGACCCGTCCCCACCATTACTGTACCCCAGTGTTCTACAATGACGGACCCGTCCCCACCAGTACTGTACTCCAGTGTTATACAGTGACAGAACTGTCCCCACCAGTACTGTACACCAGTGTTATACAGTTACAGACCTGTCCCCACCAGTATTGTACCCCAGTGTTATACAGTGACAGACCCATCCCCACCAGCACTGTACTCGTGTTATACAGTGACAGACCCGTCCCCACCAGTACTGTACCCCAGTGTTATACAGTGACAGACCTGTCCCCCCCAGTACTGTACCCGTGTTTTACAGTGACTGACCCATCCCCACCAGTACTGTACACCAGTGTTATACAGTGACAGACCTGCCCCCACCAGTACTGTACCCCAGTGTTATACAGTGACAGTCTCGTCCCCACCAGTACTGTACCCCAGTGTTTTACACTGACACACCCGTCCTCACCAGTACTGTACACCAGTGTTATACAGTGACAGTCCCGTCCCCACATGTCCTGTGCTCCAGTGCTATACAGTGACAGACCCGTCTCCACCAGTACTGTACCCCAGCCTTATACACTGACAGACCTGTCCCCACCTGTACTGTACCCCAGTGTGAAACAGTGACAGACCCGTCCCCACCAGTACTGTACCCCAGTGTTATACACTGACAGACCCGTCCCCACCTGTACTGTACCCCAGTGTTATACACTGACAGTCCCGTCCCCACCAGTACTGTACCCCAGTGTTATACACTGACCGACCCGTCCCCACCAGTACTGTACACCAGTGTTATACAGTGACAGTCCCGTCCCCACCTGTCCTGTGCTCCAGTGCTATACAGTGACAGACCCTCCCCACCAGTACTGTATCCCAGTGTTATACACTGACAGACCCGTCCCCACCAGCACTGTACCCCATTGTTATACAGTGAGACCCGTCCCCACCCGTATTGTACCCCAGTGTTATACAGTGACAGTCCCGTCCCCACCTGTACTGTACCCCAGTGTTATACAGTGACAGTCCCGTCCCCAGCAGTACTGTACCCCACTGTTATACACTGACAGACCCGTCCCCACCAGTACTGTACACCAGTGTTATACAGTGACAGTCCCGTCCCCACATGTCCTGTGCTCTAGTGCTATACAGTGACAGACCCGTCTCCACCAGTACTGTACCCCAGCCTTATATACTGACAGACCCGTCCCCACCTGTACTGTACCCCAGTGTTATACAGTGACAGACCCGTCCCCACCAGTACTGTACCCCAGTGTTATACACTGACAGACCCGTCCCCACCTGTACTGTACCCCAGTGTTATACAGTGACAGTCCCGTCCCCACCAGTTCTGTACCCCAGTGTTATACACTGACAGACCCGTCCCCACCAGTATTGTACACCAGTGTTATACAGTGATAGTCCCGTCCCCACCTGTACTGTACTCCAGTGTTATACACTGACAGACCCGTCCCCACCAATATTGTACACCAGTGTTATACAGTGACAGTCCCGTCCCCACCTGTACTGTACTCCAGTGTTATACAGTGACAGACCCGTCCCCACCCGTACTGTACTCGTGTTATTCCGTGACAGACCTGTCCCCAGCAGTACTGTACCCCAGTTTATTTTAGTGACAGACCCATCCCCACCAGTACTGTACTCCACTGTTTTACAGTGTCAGACCTGTCCACACCAGTACTGTAACCTAGTGTTATACAGTGACAGACCCACCCCCACCTGTACTGTACACCAGTGTTATACAGTTACAGAACCGTCCCCACCAGTACTGTACACCAGTGTTATACAGTGACAGTCCCGTCCGCACCTGTCCTGTGCTCCAGTGTTATACAGTGACAGACCCGCCCCACCAGTAGTGTATACCAGTGTTATATAGTTGCAGACCCGTCTCCACCAGTACTGTACCCCAGCCTTATACACTGACAGACCCATCCCCACCTGTACTGTACTCCAGTGTTATACAGTGACAGTCCCGTCCCCACCAGTACTGTACCCCAGTGTTATACACTGACAGACCCCTCCCCACCAGTATTGTACACCAGTGTTATACAGTGACAGTCCCGTCCCCACCTGTACTGTACTCCGGTGTTATACAGTGACAGACCCGTCCCCACCATTACTGTACCCCAGTGTTCTACAATGACAGACCCGTCCCCACCAGTACTGTACTCCAGTGTTATACAGTGACAGAACTGTCCCCACCAGTACTGTACACCAGTGTTATACAGTTACAGACCTGTCCCCACCAGTATTGTACCCCAGTGTTATACAGTGACAGACCCGTCCCCACCAGTACTGTACCCCAGTGTTATACAGTGACAGACCTGTCCCCACCAGTACTGTACTCGTGTTTTACAGTGACTGACCCATCCCCACCAGTACTGTACACCAGTGTTATACAGTGACAGACCTGCCCCCACCAGTACTGTACCCCAGTGTTACACAGTGACAGACCTGTCCCCACCAGTACTGTACCCCAGTGTTATAGTGACAGATCCGTCCCCACCAGTACTGTACCCCAGTGTTATACAGTGACAGACCTGCCCCCACCAGTACTGTACCCCAGTGTTATACACTGACAGACCCATCCCCACCAGTACTGTACCCCAGTGTTATATAGTGAGAGCCGTCCCCACCCGTATTGTACCTCAGTGTTATACAGTGACAGTCCCGTCCCCACCTGTACTGTACCCCAGTGTTATACACTGACAGACCCGTCCCCACCTGTACTGTACCCCAGTGTTATACACTGACAGTCCCGTCCCCTCCAGTACTGTACCCCAGTGTTATACACTGACAGACCCGTCCCCACCAGTACTGTACACCAGTGTTATACAGTGACAGTCCCGTCCCCACCTGTCCTGTGCTCCGGTGCTATACAGTGACAGACCCTCCCCACCAGTACTGTACCCCAGTGTTATACACTGACAGACCCGTCCCCACCAGCACTGTACCCCATTGTTATACAGTGAGACCCGTCCCCACCCGTATTGTACCCCAGTGTTATACAGTGACAGTCCCGTCCCCACCTGTACTGTACCCCAGTGTTATACAGTGACAGACCCGTCCCCACCAGTACTGTACCCCAGTGTTATGCACTGACAGACCCGTCCCCACCTGAACTGTACCCCAGTGTTATACAGTGACAGTCCCGTCCCCACCAGTACTGTACCCCAGTGTTATACACTGACAGACCCGTCCCCCCCACTACTGTACCCCAGTGTTACACAGTGACAGACCTGTCCCCACCAGTACTGTACCCCAGTGTTATAGTGACAGATCCGTCCCCACCAGTACTGTACCCCTGTGTTATACAGTGACAGACCTGCCCCCACCAGTACTGTACCCCAGTGTTATACACTGACAGACCCATCCCCACCAGTACTGTACCCCAGTGTTATACAGTGACAGTCCCGTCCCCACCAGCACTGTACCCCATTGTTATACAGTGAGAGCCGTCCCCACCCGTATTGTACCTCAGTGTTATACAGTGACAGTCCCGTCCCCACCTGTACTGTACCCCAGTGTTATACAGTGACAGTCCCGTCCCCACCAGTACTGTACCCCAGTGTTATACACTGACAGACCCGTCCCCACCTGTACTGTACCCCAGTGTTATACACTGACAGTCCCGTCCCCTCCAGTACTGTACCCCAGTGTTATACACTGACAGACCCGTCCCCACCAGTACTGTACACCAGTGTTATACAGTGACAGTCCCGTCCCCACCTGTCCTGTGCTCCGGTGCTATACAGTGACAGACCCTCCCCACCAGTACTGTACCCCAGTGTTATACACTGACAGACCCGTCCCCACCAGCACTGTACCCCATTGTTATACAGTGAGACCCGTCCCCACCCGTATTGTACCCCAGTGTTATACAGTGACAGTCCCGTCCCCACCTGTACTGTACCCCAGTGTTATACAGTGACAGACCCGTCCCCACCAGTACTGTACCCCAGTGTTATACACTGACAGACCCGTCCCCCCCAGTATTGTACACCAGTGTTATACAGTGACAGTCCCGTCCCCACCTGTACTGTACTCCAGTGTTATACACTGACAGACCTGTCCCCACCAGTATTGTACACCAGTGTTATACAGTGACAGTCCCGTCCCCACCTGTACTGTACTCCAGTGTTATACAGTGACAGACCCGTCCCCACCCGTACTGTACTCCAGTGTTATTCAGTGACAGACCTGTCCCCAGCAGTACTGTACCCCAGTTTATTTTAGTGACAGACCCATCCCCACCAGTACTGTACTCCACTGTTTTACAGTGTCAGACCTGTCCACAGCAGTACTGTAACCTAGTGTTATACAGTGACAGACCCACCCCCACCTGTACTGTACACCAGTGTTATACAGTTACAGAACCGTCCCCACCAGTACTGTACACCAGTGTTATACAGTGACAGTCCTGTCCGCACCTGTCCTGTGCTCCAGTGTTATACAGTGACAGACCCGCCCCACCTGTACTGTACCCCAGTGTTATACAGTGACAGTCCCGTCCCCACCAGTACTGTACCCCAGTGTTATACACTGACAGACCCGTCCCCACATGTATTGTACACCAGTGTTATACAGTGACAGTCCCGTCCCCACCTGTACTGTACTCCGGTGTTATACAGTGACAGACCCGTCCCCACCATTACTGTACCCCAGTGTTCTACAATGACAGACCCGTCCCCACCAGTACTGTACTCCAGTGTTATACAGTGACAGAACTGTCCCCACCAGTACTGTACACCAGTGTTATACAGTTACAGACCTGTCCACACCAGTATTGTACCCCAGTGTTATACAGTGACAGACCCGTCCCCACCAGCACTGTACCCCAGTGTTATACAGTGACAGACCTGTCCCCCCCAGTACTGTACCCATGTTTTACAGTGACTGACCCATCCCCACCAGTACTGTACACCAGTGTTATACAGTGACAGACCTGCCCCCACCAGTACTGTACCCCAGTGTTATACAGTGACAGACCTGTCCCCACCAGTACTGTACCCCAGTGTTATAGTGACAGATCCGTCCCCACCAGTACTGTACCCCAGTGTTATACAGTGACAGACCTGCCCCCACCAGTACTGTACCCCAGTGTTATACACTGACAGACCCATCCCCACCAGTACTGTACCCCAGTGTTATACACTGACAGACCCGTCCCCACCTGTACTGTACCCCGGTGTTATACAGTGACAGTCCCGTCCCCACCAGCACTGTACCCCATTGTTATACAGTGAGAGCCGTCCCCACCTGTACTGTACCCCAGTGTTATACACTGACAGTCCCGTCCGCACCAGTGCTGTACCCCAGTGTTTTACACTGACAGTCCCGTCCCCACCAGTACTGTACCCCAGTGTTATACACTGACAGACCCGTCCCCACCAGTACTGTACACCAGTGTTATACAGTGACAGTCCCGTCCCCACCTGTCCTGTGCTCCAGTGCTATACAGTGACAGACCCTCCCCACCAGTACTGTACCCCAGTGTTATACACTGACAGACCCGTCCCCACCAGCACTGTACCCCATTGTTATACAGTGAGACCCGTCCCCACCCGTATTGTACCCCAGTGTTATACAGTGACAGTCCCATCCCCACCTGTACTGCACCCCAGTGTTATACAGTGACAGTCCCGTCCCCACCAGTACTGTACCCCAGTGTTATACACTGACAGACCCGTCCCCACCAGTACTGTACACCAGTGTTATACAGTGACAGTCCCGTCCCCACATGTCCTGTGCTCCAGTGCTATACAGTGACAGACCCGTCTCCACCAGTACTGTACCCCAGCCTTATACACTGACAGACCCGTCCCCACCGGTATTGTACCCCAGTGTTATACAGTGACAGACCCGTCCCCACCAGTACTGTACTCCAGTGTTATACACTGACAGACCCGTCCCCACCTGTACTGTACCCCAGTGTTATACAGTGACAGTCCCGTCGCCACCAGTACTGTACCCCAATGTTATACACTGACAGACCCGTCCCCACCAGTATTGTACACCAATGTTATACAGTGACAGTCCCGTCCCCACCTGTACTGTACTCCAGTGTTATACACTGACAGACCCGTCCCCACCAGTATTGTACACCAGTGTTATACAGTGACAGTCCCGTCCCCACCCGTACTGTACTCCAGTGTTATTCTGTGACAGACCTGTCCCCAGCAGTACTGTACCCCAGTTTATTTTAGTGACAGACCCATCCCCACCAGTACTGTACTCCACTGTTTTACAGTGTCAGACCTGTCCACACCAGTACTGTAACCTAGTGTTATACAGTGACAGACCCACCCCCACCTGTACTGTACACCAGTGTTATACAGTTACAGAACCGTCCCCACCAGTACTGTACACCAGTGTTATACAGTGAGAGTCCCATCCGCACCTGTCCTGTGCTCCATTGTTATACAGTGACAGACCCGCCCCACCAGTACTGTATACCAGTGTTATATAGTTGCAGACCCGTCTCCACCAGTACTGTACCCCAGCCTTATACACTGACAGACCCGTCCCCACCTGTACTGTACCCCAGTGTTATACAGTGACAGTCCCGTCCCCACCAGTACTGTACCCCAGTGTTATACACTGACAGACCCGTCCCCACCAGTATTGTACACCAGTGTTATACAGTGACAGTCCCGTCCCCACCTGTACTGTACTCTGGTGTTATACAGTGACAGACCCGTCCCCACCATTACTGTATCCCAGTGTTCTACAATGACAGACCCGTCCCCACCAGTAAAGTACTCCAGTGTTATACAGTGACAGAACTGTCCCCCCAGTACTGTACACCAGTGTTATACAGTTACAGACCTGTCCCCACCAGTATTGTACCCCAGTGTTATACAGTGACAGACCCGTCCCCACCAGTACTGTACCCCAGTGTTATACAGTGACAGACCTGTCCCCACCAGTACTGTACCCGTGTTTTACAGTGACTGACCCATCCCCACCAGTACTGTACACCAGTGTTATACAGTGACAGACCTGCCCCCACCAGTACTGTACCCCAGTGTTATACAGTGACAGACCTGTCCCCACCAGTACTGTACCCCAGTGTTATAGTGACAGATCCGTCCCCACCAGTACTGTACCCCAGTGTTATACAGTGACAGACCTGCCCCCACCAGTACTGTACCCCAGTGTTATACACTGACAGACCCATCCCCACCAGTACTGTACCCCAGTGTTATACACTGACAGACCCGTCCCCACCTGTTCTGTACCCCAGTGTTATACAGTGACAGTCCCGTCCCCACCAGTACTGTACCCCAGTGTTTTACACTGACACACCCGTCCCCAGCAGTACTGTACACCAGTGTTATACAGTGACAGTCCCGTCCCCACATGTCCTGTGCTCCAGTGCTATACAGTGACAGACCCGTCTCCACCAGTACTGTACCCCAGTGTTATACAGTGACAGACCCGTCCCCACCAGTACTGTACCACAGTGTTATACACTGACAGACCCGTCCCCACCTGTACTGTACCCCAGTGTTATACACTGACAGTCCCGTCCCCACCAGTACTGTGCCCCAGTGTTATACACTGACAGAACCGTCCCCACCAGTACTGTACACCAGTGTTATACAGTGACAGTCCCGTCGCCACCTGTCCTGTGCTCCAGTGCTATACAGTGACAGACCCTCCCCACCAGTACTGTACCCCAGTGTTATACACTGACAGACCCGTCCCCACCAGCACTGTACCCCATTGTTATACAGTGAGACCCGTCCCCACCCGTATTGTACCCCAGTGTTATACAGTGACAGTCCCGTCCCCACCTGTACTGTACCCCAGTGTTATACAGTGACAGTCCCGTCCCCAGCAGTACTGTACCCCAGTGTTATACACTGACAGACCCGTCCCCACCAGTACTGTACACCAGTGTTATACAGTGACAGTCCCGTCCCCTCATGTCCTGTGCTGCAGTGCTATACAGTGACAGACCCGTCTCCACCAGTACTGTACCCCAGACTTATACACTGACAGACCCGTCCCCACCTGTACTGTACCCCAGTGTTATACAGTGACAGACCCGTCCCCACCAGTACTGTACCCCAGTGTTATACACTGACAGACCCGTCCCCACCTGTACTGTACCCCAGTGTTATACAGTGACAGTCCCGTCCCCACCAGTACTGTACCCGTGTTATACACTGACAGACCCGTCCCCACCAGTATTGTACACCAGTGTTATACAGTGACAGTCCCGTCCCCACCTGTACTGTACTCCAGTGTTATACACTGACAAACCCGTCCCCACCAGTATTGTACACCAGTGTTATACAGTGACAGTCCCGTCCCCACCTGTACTGTACTCGTGTTGTACAGTGACAGACCCGTCCCCACCCGTACTGTACTCCAGTGTTATTCAGTGACAGTCCTGTCCCCAGCAATACTGTACCCCAGTTTATTTTAGTGACAGACCCATCCCCACCAGTGCTGTACTCCACTGTTTTACAGTGTCAGACCTGTCCACACCAGTACTGTAACCTAGTGTTATACAGTGACAGACCCACCCCCACCTGTACTGTACACCAGTGTTATACAGTTACAGAACCGTCCCCACCAGTACTGTACACCAGTGTTATACAGTGACAGTCCCGTCCGCACCTGTCCTGTGCTCCTGTGTTATACAGTGACAGACCCGCCCCACCAGTACTGTATACCAGTGTTATATATTTGCAGACCCGTCTCCACCAGTACTGTACCCCAGCCTTATACACTGACAGACACTTCCCCTCCTGTACTGTACCCCAGTGTTATACAGTGACAGTCCCTTCCCCACCAGTACTGTACCCCAGTGTTATACACTGACAGACCCGTCCCCACCAGTATTGTACCCCAGTGTTATACACTGACAGACCCGTCCCCACCTGTACTGTACCCCAGTGTTATACAGTGACAGTCCCGTCCCCACCAGTACTGTACCCCAGTGTTATACACTGACAGACCCGTCCCCACCAGTACTGTACTCCAGTGTTATACACTGACAGACCCGTCCCCACCAGTATTGTACACCATTGTTATACAGTGTCAGTCCCGTCCACACCTGTACTGTACTCCAGTGTTATACAGTGACAGACCCCTCCCCACCCGTACTGTACTCCAGTGTTATTCAGTGACAGACCTGTCCCCAGCAGTACTGTACCCCAGTTTATTTTAGTGACAGACCCATCCCCACCAGTACTGTACTCCACTGTTTTACAGTGTCAGACCTGTCCACACCAGTACTGTAACCTAGTGTTACACAGTGACAGACCCACCCCCACCTGTACTGTACACCAGTGTTATACAGTTACAGAACCGTCCCCACCAGTACTGTACACCAGTGTTATACAGTGACAGTCCCGTCCGCACCTGTCCTGTGCTCCAGTGTTATACAGTGACAGACCCGCCCCACCAGTACTGTATACCAGTGTTATATAGTTGCAGACCCGTCTCCACCAGTACTGTACCCCAGCCTTATACACTGACAGACCCGTCCCCACCTGTACTGTACCCCAGTGTTATACAGTGACAGTCCCTTCCCCACCAGTACTGTACCCCAGTGTTATACACTGACAGACCCGTCCCCACCAGTATTGTACACCAGTGTTATACAGTGACAGTCCCGTCCCCACCTGTACTGTACTCCGGTGTTATACAGTGACAGACCCGTCCCCACCATTACTGTACCCCAGTGTTCTACAATGACAGACCCGTCCCCACCAGTACTGTACTCCAGTGTTATACAGTGACAGAACTGTCCCCACCAGTACTGTACACCAGTGTTATACAGTTACAGACCTGTCCCCAGCAGTATCGTACGCCAGTGTTATACAGTGACAGACCCGTCCCCACCAGCACTGTACTCCAGTGTTGTACAGTGACAGACCTGTCCCCACCAGTACTGTACTCTTGTTATACTGTCAGACCTGTCCACACCAGTTCTGTAACCTAGTGTTATACAGTCACAGACCCACCCCCACCAGTACTGTACCCCAGTGTTATACAGTGACAGACCCGTCCCCACCAGTACTGTACCCCAGTGTTATACAGTGACAGACCTGCCCCCACCAGTACTGTACCCCAGTGTTATACAGTGACAGACCTGTACCCACCAGTACTGTACCCCAGTGTTATAGTGACAGATCCGTCCCCACCAGTACTGTACCCCAGTGTTATACAGTGACAGACCTGCCCCCACCAGTACTGTACCCCAGTGTTATACACTGACAGACCCGTCCCCACCTGTACTGTAGCCCAGTGTTATACAGTGACAGTCCCGTCCCCACCAGTACTGTACCCCAGTGTTATACACTGACAGACCCATCCCCACCAGTATTGTACACCAGTGTTATACAGTGACAGTCCCGTCCCCACCCGTACTGTACTCCAGTGTTATTCTGTGACAGACCTGTCCCCAGCAGTACTGTACCCCAGTTTATTTTAGTGACAGACCCATCCCCACCAGTACTGTACTCCACTGTTTTACAGTGTCAGACCTGTCCACACCAGTACTGTAACCTAGTGTTATACAGTGACAGACCCACCCCCACCTGTACTGTACACCAGTGTTATACAGTTACAGAACCGTCCCCACCAGTACTGTACACCAGTGTTATACAGTGAGAGTCCCATCCGCACCTGTCCTGTGCTCCATTGTTATACAGTGACAGACCCGCCCCACCAGTACTGTATACCAGTGTTATATAGTTGCAGACCCGTCTCCACCAGTACTGTACCCCAGCCTTATACACTGACAGACCCGTCCCCACCTGTACTGTACCCCAGTGTTATACAGTGACAGTCCCGTCCCCACCAGTACTGTACCCCAGTGTTATACACTGACAGACCCGTCCCCACCAGTATTGTACACCAGTGTTATACAGTGACAGTCCCGTCCCCACCTGTACTGTACTCTGGTGTTATACAGTGACAGACCCGTCCCCACCATTACTGTATCCCAGTGTTCTACAATGACAGACCCGTCCCCACCAGTAAAGTACTCCAGTGTTATACAGTGACAGAACTGTCCCCCCAGTACTGTACACCAGTGTTATACAGTTACAGACCTGTCCCCACCAGTATTGTACCCCAGTGTTATACAGTGACAGACCCGTCCCCACCAGTACTGTACCCCAGTGTTATACAGTGACAGACCTGTCCCCACCAGTACTGTACCCGTGTTTTACAGTGACTGACCCATCCCCACCAGTACTGTACACCAGTGTTATACAGTGACAGACCTGCCCCCACCAGTACTGTACCCCAGTGTTATACAGTGACAGACCTGTCCCCACCAGTACTGTACCCCAGTGTTATAGTGACAGATCCGTCCCCACCAGTACTGTACCCCAGTGTTATACAGTGACAGACCTGCCCCCACCAGTACTGTACCCCAGTGTTATACACTGACAGACCCATCCCCACCAGTACTGTACCCCAGTGTTATACACTGACAGACCCGTCCCCACCTGTTCTGTACCCCAGTGTTATACAGTGACAGTCCCGTCCCCACCAGTACTGTACCCCAGTGTTTTACACTGACACACCCGTCCCCAGCAGTACTGTACACCAGTGTTATACAGTGACAGTCCCGTCCCCACATGTCCTGTGCTCCAGTGCTATACAGTGACAGACCCGTCTCCACCAGTACTGTACCCCAGTGTTATACAGTGACAGACCCGTCCCCACCAGTACTGTACCACAGTGTTATACACTGACAGACCCGTCCCCACCTGTACTGTACCCCAGTGTTATACACTGACAGTCCCGTCCCCACCAGTACTGTGCCCCAGTGTTATACACTGACAGAACCGTCCCCACCAGTACTGTACACCAGTGTTATACAGTGACAGTCCCGTCGCCACCTGTCCTGTGCTCCAGTGCTATACAGTGACAGACCCTCCCCACCAGTACTGTACCCCAGTGTTATACACTGACAGACCCGTCCCCACCAGCACTGTACCCCATTGTTATACAGTGAGACCCGTCCCCACCCGTATTGTACCCCAGTGTTATACAGTGACAGTCCCGTCCCCACCTGTACTGTACCCCAGTGTTATACAGTGACAGTCCCGTCCCCAGCAGTACTGTACCCCAGTGTTATACACTGACAGACCCGTCCCCACCAGTACTGTACACCAGTGTTATACAGTGACAGTCCCGTCCCCTCATGTCCTGTGCTGCAGTGCTATACAGTGACAGACCCGTCTCCACCAGTACTGTACCCCAGACTTATACACTGACAGACCCGTCCCCACCTGTACTGTACCCCAGTGTTATACAGTGACAGACCCGTCCCCACCAGTACTGTACCCCAGTGTTATACACTGACAGACCCGTCCCCACCTGTACTGTACCCCAGTGTTATACAGTGACAGTCCCGTCCCCACCAGTACTGTACCCGTGTTATACACTGACAGACCCGTCCCCACCAGTATTGTACACCAGTGTTATACAGTGACAGTCCCGTCCCCACCTGTACTGTACTCCAGTGTTATACACTGACAAACCCGTCCCCACCAGTATTGTACACCAGTGTTATACAGTGACAGTCCCGTCCCCACCTGTACTGTACTCGTGTTGTACAGTGACAGACCCGTCCCCACCCGTACTGTACTCCAGTGTTATTCAGTGACAGTCCTGTCCCCAGCAATACTGTACCCCAGTTTATTTTAGTGACAGACCCATCCCCACCAGTGCTGTACTCCACTGTTTTACAGTGTCAGACCTGTCCACACCAGTACTGTAACCTAGTGTTATACAGTGACAGACCCACCCCCACCTGTACTGTACACCAGTGTTATACAGTTACAGAACCGTCCCCACCAGTACTGTACACCAGTGTTATACAGTGACAGTCCCGTCCGCACCTGTCCTGTGCTCCTGTGTTATACAGTGACAGACCCGCCCCACCAGTACTGTATACCAGTGTTATATATTTGCAGACCCGTCTCCACCAGTACTGTACCCCAGCCTTATACACTGACAGACACTTCCCCTCCTGTACTGTACCCCAGTGTTATACAGTGACAGTCCCTTCCCCACCAGTACTGTACCCCAGTGTTATACACTGACAGACCCGTCCCCACCAGTATTGTACCCCAGTGTTATACACTGACAGACCCGTCCCCACCTGTACTGTACCCCAGTGTTATACAGTGACAGTCCCGTCCCCACCAGTACTGTACCCCAGTGTTATACACTGACAGACCCGTCCCCACCAGTACTGTACTCCAGTGTTATACACTGACAGACCCGTCCCCACCAGTATTGTACACCATTGTTATACAGTGTCAGTCCCGTCCACACCTGTACTGTACTCCAGTGTTATACAGTGACAGACCCGTCCCCACCCGTACTGTACTCCAGTGTTATTCAGTGACAGACCTGTCCCCAGCAGTACTGTACCCCAGTTTATTTTAGTGACAGACCCATCCCCACCAGTACTGTACTCCACTGTTTTACAGTGTCAGACCTGTCCACACCAGTACTGTAACCTAGTGTTATACAGTGACAGACCCACCCCCACCTGTACTGTACACCAGTGTTATACAGTTACAGAACCGTCCCCACCAGTACTGTACACCAGTGTTATACAGTGACAGTCCCGTCCGCACCTGTCCTGTGCTCCAGTGTTATACAGTGACAGACCCGCCCCACCAGTACTGTATACCAGTGTTATATAGTTGCAGACCCGTCTCCACCAGTACTGTACCCCAGCCTTATACACTGACAGACCCGTCCCCACCTGTACTGTACCCCAGTGTTATACAGTGACAGTCCCTTCCCCACCAGTACTGTACCCCAGTGTTATACACTGACAGACCCGTCCCCACCAGTATTGTACACCAGTGTTATACAGTGACAGTCCCGTCCCCACCTGTACTGTACTCCGGTGTTATACAGTGACAGACCCGTCCCCACCATTACTGTACCCCAGTGTTCTACAATGACAGACCCGTCCCCACCAGTACTGTACTCCAGTGTTATACAGTGACAGAACTGTCCCCACCAGTACTGTACACCAGTGTTATACAGTTACAGACCTGTCCCCAGCAGTATCGTACGCCAGTGTTATACAGTGACAGACCCGTCCCCACCAGCACTGTACTCCAGTGTTGTACAGTGACAGACCTGTCCCCACCAGTACTGTACTCTTGTTATACTGTCAGACCTGTCCACACCAGTTCTGTAACCTAGTGTTATACAGTCACAGACCCACCCCCACCAGTACTGTACCCCAGTGTTATACAGTGACAGACCCGTCCCCACCAGTACTGTACCCCAGTGTTATACAGTGACAGACCTGCCCCCACCAGTACTGTACCCCAGTGCTATACAGTGACAGACCTGTACCCACCAGTACTGTACCCCAGTGTTATAGTGACAGATCCGTCCCCACCAGTACTGTACCCCAGTGTTATACAGTGACAGACCTGCCCCCACCAGTACTGTACCCCAGTGTTATACACTGACAGACCCGTCCCCACCTGTACTGTAGCCCAGTGTTATACAGTGACAGTCCCGTCCCCACCAGTACTGTACCCCAGTGTTATACACTGACAGACCCATCCCCACCAGTATTGTACACCAGTGTTATACAGTGACAGTCCCGTCCCCACCCGTACTGTACTCCAGTGTTATTCTGTGACAGACCTGTCCCCAGCAGTACTGTACCCCAGTTTATTTTAGTGACAGACCCATCCCCACCAGTACTGTACTCCACTGTTTTACAGTGTCAGACCTGTCCACACCAGTACTGTAACCTAGTGTTATACAGTGACAGACCCACCCCCACCTGTACTGTACACCAGTGTTATACAGTTACAGAACCGTCCCCACCAGTACTGTACACCAGTGTTATACAGTGAGAGTCCCATCCGCACCTGTCCTGTGCTCCATTGTTATACAGTGACAGACCCGCCCCACCAGTACTGTATACCAGTGTTATATAGTTGCAGACCCGTCTCCACCAGTACTGTACCCCAGCCTTATACACTGACAGACCCGTCCCCACCTGTACTGTACCCCAGTGTTATACAGTGACAGTCCCGTCCCCACCAGTACTGTACCCCAGTGTTATACACTGACAGACCCGTCCCCACCAGTATTGTACACCAGTGTTATACAGTGACAGTCCCGTCCCCACCTGTACTGTACTCTGGTGTTATACAGTGACAGACCCGTCCCCACCATTACTGTATCCCAGTGTTCTACAATGACAGACCCGTCCCCACCAGTAAAGTACTCCAGTGTTATACAGTGACAGAACTGTCCCCCCAGTACTGTACACCAGTGTTATACAGTTACAGACCTGTCCCCACCAGTATTGTACCCCAGTGTTATACAGTGACAGACCCGTCCCCACCAGTACTGTACCCCAGTGTTATACAGTGACAGACCTGTCCCCACCAGTACTGTACCCGTGTTTTACAGTGACTGACCCATCCCCACCAGTACTGTACACCAGTGTTATACAGTGACAGACCTGCCCCCACCAGTACTGTACCCCAGTGTTATAGTGACAGATCCGTCCCCACCAGTACTGTACCCCAGTGTTATACAGTGACAGACCTGCCCCCACCAGTACTGTACCCCAGTGTTATACACTGACAGACCCGTCCCCACCTGTACTGTAGCCCAGTGTTATACAGTGACAGTCCCGTCCCCACCAGTACTGTACCCCAGTGTTATACACTGACAGACCCATCCCCACCAGTATTGTACACCAGTGTTATACAGTGACAGTCCCGTCCCCACCCGTACTGTACTCCAGTGTTATTCTGTGACAGACCTGTCCCCAGCAGTACTGTACCCCAGTTTATTTTAGTGACAGACCCATCCCCACCAGTACTGTACTCCACTGTTTTACAGTGTCAGACCTGTCCACACCAGTACTGTAACCTAGTGTTATACAGTGACAGACCCACCCCCACCTGTACTGTACACCAGTGTTATACAGTTACAGAACCGTCCCCACCAGTACTGTACACCAGTGTTATACAGTGAGAGTCCCATCCGCACCTGTCCTGTGCTCCATTGTTATACAGTGACAGACCCGCCCCACCAGTACTGTATACCAGTGTTATATAGTTGCAGACCCGTCTCCACCAGTACTGTACCCCAGCCTTATACACTGACAGACCCGTCCCCACCTGTACTGTACCCCAGTGTTATACAGTGACAGTCCCGTCCCCACCAGTACTGTACCCCAGTGTTATACACTGACAGACCCGTCCCCACCAGTATTGTACACCAGTGTTATACAGTGACAGTCCCGTCCCCACCTGTACTGTACTCTGGTGTTATACAGTGACAGACCCGTCCCCACCATTACTGTATCCCAGTGTTCTACAATGACAGACCCGTCCCCACCAGTAAAGTACTCCAGTGTTATACAGTGACAGAACTGTCCCCCCAGTACTGTACACCAGTGTTATACAGTTACAGACCTGTCCCCACCAGTATTGTACCCCAGTGTTATACAGTGACAGACCCGTCCCCACCAGTACTGTACCCCAGTGTTATACAGTGACAGACCTGTCCCCACCAGTACTGTACCCGTGTTTTACAGTGACTGACCCATCCCCACCAGTACTGTACACCAGTGTTATACAGTGACAGACCTGCCCCCACCAGTACTGTACCCCAGTGTTATACAGTGACAGACCTGTCCCCACCAGTACTGTACCCCAGTGTTATAGTGACAGATCCGTCCCCACCAGTACTGTACCCCAGTGTTATACAGTGACAGACCTGCCCCCACCAGTACTGTACCCCAGTGTTATACACTGACAGACCCATCCCCACCAGTACTGTACCCCAGTGTTATACACTGACAGACCCGTCCCCACCTGTTCTGTACCCCAGTGTTATACAGTGACAGTCCCGTCCCCACCAGTACTGTACCCCAGTGTTTTACACTGACACACCCGTCCCCAGCAGTACTGTACACCAGTGTTATACAGTGACAGTCCCGTCCCCACATGTCCTGTGCTCCAGTGCTATACAGTGACAGACCCGTCTCCACCAGTACTGTACCCCAGTGTTATACAGTGACAGACCCGTCCCCACCAGTACTGTACCACAGTGTTATACACTGACAGACCCGTCCCCACCTGTACTGTACCCCAGTGTTATACACTGACAGTCCCGTCCCCACCAGTACTGTGCCCCAGTGTTATACACTGACAGAACCGTCCCCACCAGTACTGTACACCAGTGTTATACAGTGACAGTCCCGTCGCCACCTGTCCTGTGCTCCAGTGCTATACAGTGACAGACCCTCCCACCAGTACTGTACCCCAGTGTTATACACTGACAGACCCGTCCCCACCAGCACTGTACCCCATTGTTATACAGTGAGACCCGTCCCCACCCGTATTGTACCCCAGTGTTATACAGTGACAGTCCCGTCCCCACCTGTACTGTACCCCAGTGTTATACAGTGACAGTCCCGTCCCCAGCAGTACTGTACCCCAGTGTTATACACTGACAGACCCGTCCCCACCAGTACTGTACACCAGTGTTATACAGTGACAGTCCCGTCCCCTCATGTCCTGTGCTGCAGTGCTATACAGTGACAGACCCGTCTCCACCAGTACTGTACCCCAGACTTATACACTGACAGACCCGTCCCCACCTGTACTGTACCCCAGTGTTATACAGTGACAGACCCGTCCCCACCAGTACTGTACCCCAGTGTTATACACTGACAGACCCGTCCCCACCTGTACTGTACCCCAGTGTTATACAGTGACAGTCCCGTCCCCACCAGTACTGTACCCGTGTTATACACTGACAGACCCGTCCCCACCAGTATTGTACACCAGTGTTATACAGTGACAGTCCCGTCCCCACCTGTACTGTACTCCAGTGTTATACACTGACAAACCCGTCCCCACCAGTATTGTACACCAGTGTTATACAGTGACAGTCCCGTCCCCACCTGTACTGTACTCGTGTTGTACAGTGACAGACCCGTCCCCACCCGTACTGTACTCCAGTGTTATTCAGTGACAGTCCTGTCCCCAGCAATACTGTACCCCAGTTTATTTTAGTGACAGACCCATCCCCACCAGTGCTGTACTCCACTGTTTTACAGTGTCAGACCTGTCCACACCAGTACTGTAACCTAGTGTTATACAGTGACAGACCCACCCCCACCTGTACTGTACACCAGTGTTATACAGTTACAGAACCGTCCCCACCAGTACTGTACACCAGTGTTATACAGTGACAGTCCCGTCCGCACCTGTCCTGTGCTCCTGTGTTATACAGTGACAGACCCGCCCCACCAGTACTGTATACCAGTGTTATATATTTGCAGACCCGTCTCCACCAGTACTGTACCCCAGCCTTATACACTGACAGACACTTCCCCTCCTGTACTGTACCCCAGTGTTATACAGTGACAGTCCCTTCCCCACCAGTACTGTACCCCAGTGTTATACACTGACAGACCCGTCCCCACCAGTATTGTACCCCAGTGTTATACACTGACAGACCCGTCCCCACCTGTACTGTACCCCAGTGTTATACAGTGACAGTCCCGTCCCCACCAGTACTGTACCCCAGTGTTATACACTGACAGACCCGTCCCCACCAGTACTGTACTCCAGTGTTATACACTGACAGACCCGTCCCCACCAGTATTGTACACCATTGTTATACAGTGTCAGTCCCGTCCACACCTGTACTGTACTCCAGTGTTATACAGTGACAGACCCGTCCCCACCCGTACTGTACTCCAGTGTTATTCAGTGACAGACCTGTCCCCAGCAGTACTGTACCCCAGTTTATTTTAGTGACAGACCCATCCCCACCAGTACTGTACTCCACTGTTTTACAGTGTCAGACCTGTCCACACCAGTACTGTAACCTAGTGTTATACAGTGACAGACCCACCCCCACCTGTACTGTACACCAGTGTTATACAGTTACAGAACCGTCCCCACCAGTACTGTACACCAGTGTTATACAGTGACAGTCCCGTCCGCACCTGTCCTGTGCTCCAGTGTTATACAGTGACAGACCCGCCCCACCAGTACTGTATACCAGTGTTATATAGTTGCAGACCCGTCTCCACCAGTACTGTACCCCAGCCTTATACACTGACAGACCCGTCCCCACCTGTACTGTACCCCAGTGTTATACAGTGACAGTCCCTTCCCCACCAGTACTGTACCCCAGTGTTATACACTGACAGACCCGTCCCCACCAGTATTGTACACCAGTGTTATACAGTGACAGTCCCGTCCCCACCTGTACTGTACTCCGGTGTTATACAGTGACAGACCCGTCCCCACCATTACTGTACCCCAGTGTTCTACAATGACAGACCCGTCCCCACCAGTACTGTACTCCAGTGTTATACAGTGACAGAACTGTCCCCACCAGTACTGTACACCAGTGTTATACAGTTACAGACCTGTCCCCAGCAGTATCGTACGCCAGTGTTATACAGTGACAGACCCGTCCCCACCAGCACTGTACTCCAGTGTTGTACAGTGACAGACCTGTCCCCACCAGTACTGTACTCTTGTTATACTGTCAGACCTGTCCACACCAGTTCTGTAACCTAGTGTTATACAGTCACAGACCCACCCCCACCAGTACTGTACCCCAGTGTTATACAGTGACAGACCCGTCCCCACCAGTACTGTACCCCAGTGTTATACAGTGACAGACCTGCCCCCACCAGTACTGTACCCCAGTGTTATACAGTGACAGACCTGTACCCACCAGTACTGTACCCCAGTGTTATAGTGACAGATCCGTCCCCACCAGTACTGTACCCCAGTGTTATACAGTGACAGACCTGCCCCCACCAGTACTGTACCCCAGTGTTATACACTGACAGACCCGTCCCCACCTGTACTGTAGCCCAGTGTTATACAGTGACAGTCCCGTCCCCACCAGTACTGTACCCCAGTGTTATACACTGACAGACCCATCCCCACCAGTACTGTACCCCAGTGTTATACAGTGACAGTCCCGTCCCCACCTGTCCTGTGCTCCAGTGTTATACAGTGACAGACCCGCCCCACCAGTACTGTATACCAGTGTTATATAGTTACAGACCCGTCTCCACCAGTACTGTACCCCAGCCTTATACACTGACAGACCCGTCCCCACCTGTACTGTACCCCAGTGTTATACAGTGACAGACCCGTCCCCACCAGCACTGTACTCTTGTTATAGTGTCAGACCTGTCCACACCAGTTCTGTAACCTAGTGTTATACAGTCACAGACCCACCCCCACCAGTACTGTACCCCAGTGTTATACACTGACAGACCCGTCCCCACCTGTACTGTACCCCGGTGTTATACAGTGACAGTCCCGTCCCCACCAGCACTGTACCCCATTGTTATACAGTGAGAGCCGTCCCCACCCGTATTGTACCCCAGTGTTATACAGTGACAGTCCCGTCCCCACCTGTACTGTACCCCAGTGTTATACAGTGACAGTCCCGTCCCCACCAGTACTGTACCCCAGTGTTTAACACTGACAGTCCCGTCCCCACCAGTACTGTACCCCAGTGTTATACACTGACAGACCCGTCCCCACCAGTACTGTACACCAGTGTTATACAGTGACAGTCCCGTCCCCACCTGTCCTGTGCTCCAGTGCTATACAGTGACAGACCCTCCCCACCAGTACTGTACCCCAGTGTTATACACTGACAGACCCGTCCCCACCAGCACTGTACCCCATTGTTATACAGTGAGACCCGTCCCCACCCGTATTGTACCCCAGTGTTATACAGTGACAGTCCCATCCCCACCAGTACTGTACCCCAGTGTTATACAGTGACAGACCCGTCTCCACCAGTACTGTACCCCAGCCTTATACACTGACAGACCCGTCCCCACCTGTACTGTACCCCAGTGTTATACAGTGACAGTCCCGTCCCCACCAGTACTGTACCCCAGTGTTATACACTGACAGACCCGTCCCCACCAGTATTGTACACCAATGTTATACAGTGACAGTCCCGTCCCCACCTGTACTGTACTCCAGTGTTATACACTGACAGACCCGTCCCCACCAGTATTGTACACCAGTGTTATACAGTGACAGTCCCGTCCCCACCCGTACTGTACTCCAGTGTTATTCAGTGACAGACCTGTCCCCAGCAGTACTGTACCCCAGTTTATTTTAGTGACAGACCCATCCCCACCAGTACTGTACTCCACTGTTTTACAGTGTCAGACCTGTCCACACCAGTACTGTAACCTAGTGTTATACAGTGACAGACCCATCCCACCTGTACTGTACACCAGTGTTATACAGTTACAGAACCGTCCCCACCAGCACTGTACACCAGTGTTATACAGAGAGTCCCATCCGCACCTGTCCTGTGCTCCAGTGTTATACAGTGACAGACCCGTCCCACCAGTACTTTATACCAGTGTTATATATTTGCAGACCCGTCTCCACCAGTACTGTACCCCAGCCTTATACACTGACAGACCCGTCCCCACCTGTACTGTACCCCAGTGTTATACAGTGGCAGTCCCTTCCCCACCAGTACTGTACCCCAGTGTTATACACTGACAGACCCGTCCCCACCAGTATTGTACACCAGTGTTATACAGTGACAGACCCGTCCCCACCTGTACTGTACCCCAGTGTTATACAGTGACAGTCCCGTCCCCACCAGTACTGTACCCCAGTGTTATACACTGACAGACCCGTCCCCACCAGTACTGTACTCCAGTGTTATACACTGACAGACCCGTCCCCACCAGTATTGTACACCATTGTTATACAGTGTCAGTCCCGTCCCCACCTGTACTGTACTCCAGTGTTATACAGTGACAGACCCGTCCCCACCCGTACTGTACTCCAGTGTTATTCAGTGACAGACCCTTCCCCAGCAATACTGTACCCCAGTTTATTTTAGTGACAGACCCATCCCCACCAGTGCTGTACTCCACTGTTTTACAGTGTCAGACCTGTCCACACCAGTACTGTAACCTAGTGTTATACAGTGACAGACCCACCCCCACCTGTACTGTACACCAGTGTTATACAGTTACAGAACCGTCCCCACCAGTACTGTACACCAGTGTTATACAGTGACAGTCCCGTCCGCACCTGTCCTGTGCTCCTGTGTTATACAGTGACAGACCCGCCCCACCAGTACTGTATACCAGTGTTATATATTTGCAGACCCGTCTCCACCAGTACTGTACCCCAGCCTTATACACTGACAGACACTTCCCCTCCTGTACTGTACCCCAGTGTTATACAGTGACAGTCCCTTCCCCACCAGTACTGTACCCCAGTGTTATACACTGACAGACCCGTCCCCACCAGTATTGTACCCCAGTGTTATACACTGACAGACCCGTCCCCACCTGTACTGTACCCCAGTGTTATACAGTGACAGTCCCGTCCCCACCAGTACTGTACCCCAGTGTTATACACTGACAGACCCGTCCCCACCAGTACTGTACTCCAGTGTTATACACTGACAGACCCGTCCCCACCAGTATTGTACACCATTGTTATACAGTGTCAGTCCCGTCCACACCTGTACTGTACTCCAGTGTTATACAGTGACAGACCCGTCCCCACCCGTACTGTACTCCAGTGTTATTCAGTGACAGACCTGTCCCCAGCAGTACTGTACCCCAGTTTATTTTAGTGACAGACCCATCCCCACCAGTACTGTACTCCACTGTTTTACAGTGTCAGACCTGTCCACACCAGTACTGTAACCTAGTGTTATACAGTGACAGACCCACCCCCACCTGTACTGTACACCAGTGTTATACAGTTACAGAACCGTCCGCACCAGTACTGTACACCAGTGTTATACAGTGACAGTCCCGTCCGCAGCTGTCCTGTGCTCCAGTGTTATACAGTGACAGACCCGCCCCACCAGTACTGTATACCAGTGTTATATAGTTGCAGACCCGTCTCCACCAGTACTGTACCCCAGCCTTATACACTGACAGACCCGTCCCCACCTGTACTGTACCCCAGTGTTATACAGTGACAGTCCCTTCCCCACCAGTACTGTACCCCAGTGTTATACACTGACAGACCCGTCCCCACCAGTATTGTACACCAGTGTTATACAGTGACAGTCCCGTCCCCACCTGTACTGTACTCCGGTGTTATACAGTGACAGACCCGTCCCCACCATTACTGTACCCCAGTGTTCTACAATGACAGACCCGTCCCCACCAGTACTGTACTCCAGTGTTATACAGTGACAGAACTGTCCCCACCAGTACTGTACACCAGTGTTATACAGTTACAGACCTGTCCCCAGCAGTATTGTACGCCAGTGTTATACAGTGACAGACCCGTCCCCACCAGCACTGTACTCCAGTGTTGTACAGTGAGACCCGTCCCCACCAGTACTGTACTCTTGTTATAGTGTCAGACCTGTCCACACCAGTTCTGTAACCTAGTGTTATACAGTCACAGACCCACCCCCACCAGTACTGTACCCCAGTGTTATACAGTGACAGACCCGTCCCCACCAGTACTGTACCCCAGTGTTATACAGTGACAGACCTGCCCCCACCAGTACTGTACCCCAGTGTTATACAGTGACAGACCTGTACCCACCAGTACTGTACCCCAGTGTTATAGTGACAGATCCGTCCCCACCAGTACTGTACCCCAGTGTTATACAGTGACAGACCTGCCCCCACCAGTACTGTACCCCAGTGTTATACACTGACAGACCCGTCCCCACCTGTACTGTAGCCCAGTGTTATACAGTGACAGTCCCGTCCCCACCAGTACTGTACCCCAGTGTTATACACTGACAGACCCATCCCCACCAGTACTGTACCCCAGTGTTATACAGTGACAGTCCCGTCCCCACCTGTCCTGTGCTCCAGTGTTATACAGTGACAGACCCGCCCCATCAGTACTGTATACCAGTGTTATATAGTTACAGACCCGTCTCCACCAGTACTGTACCCCAGCCTTATACACTGACAGACCCGTCCCCACCTGTATTGTACCCCAGTGTTATACAGTGACAGACCCGTCCCCACCAGCACTGTACTCTTGTTATAGTATCAGACCTGTCCACACCAGTTCTGTAACCTAGTGTTATACAGTCACAGACCCACCCCCACCAGTACTGTACCCCAGTGTTATACACTGACAGACCCGTCCCCACCTGTACTGTACCCCGGTGTTATACAGTGACAGTCCCGTCCCCACCAGCACTGTACCCCATTGTTATACAGTGAGAGCCGTCCCCACCCGTATTGTACCCCAGTGTTATACAGTGACAGTCCCGTCCCCACCTGTACTGTACCCCAGTGTTATACAGTGACAGTCCCGTCCCCACCAGTACTGTACCCCAGTGTTTAACACTGACAGTCCCGTCCCCACCAGTACTGTACCCCAGTGTTATACACTGACAGACCCGTCCCCACCAGTACTGTACACCAGTGTTATACAGTGACAGTCCCGTCCCCACCTGTCCTGTGCTCCAGTGCTATACAGTGACAGACCCTCCCCACCAGTACTGTACCCCAGTGTTATACACTGACAGACCCGTCCCCACCAGCACTGTACCCCATTGTTATACAGTGAGACCCGTCCCCACCCGTATTGTACCCCAGTGTTATACAGTGACAGTCCCATCCCCACCAGTACTGTACCCCAGTGTTATACAGTGACAGACCCGTCTCCACCAGTACTGTACCCCAGCCTTATACACTGACAGACCCGTCCCCACCTGTACTGTACCCCAGTGTTATACAGTGACAGTCCCGTCCCCACCAGTACTGTACCCCAGTGTTATACACTGACAGACCCGTCCCCACCAGTATTGTACACCAATGTTATACAGTGACAGTCCCGTCCCCACCTGTACTGTACTCCAGTGTTACACTGACAGACCCGTCCCCACCAGTATTGTACACCAGTGTTATACAGTGACAGTCCCGTCCCCACCCGTACTGTACTCCAGTGTTATTCAGTGACAGACCTGTCCCCAGCAGTACTGTACCCCAGTTTATTTTAGTGACAGACCCATCCCCACCAGTACTGTACTCCACTGTTTTACAGTGTCAGACCTGTCCACACCAGTACTGTAACCTAGTGTTATACAGTGACAGACCCATCCCACCTGTACTGTACACCAGTGTTATACAGTTACAGAACCGTCCCCACCAGCACTGTACACCAGTGTTATACAGAGAGTCCCATCCGCACCTGTCCTGTGCTCCAGTGTTATACAGTGACAGACCCGCCCCACCAGTACTGTATACCAGTGTTATTTAGTTGCAGACCCGTCTCCACCAGTACTGTACCCCAGCCTTATACACTGACAGACCCGTCCCCACCTGTACTGTACCCCAGTGTTATACAGTGACAGTCCCGTCCCCACCAGTACTGTACCCCAGTGTTATACACTGACAGACCCGTCCCCACCAGTATTGTACACCAGTGTTATACAGTGACAGTCCCGTCCCCACCTGTACTGTACCCCAGTGTTATACAGTGACAGTCCCGTCTACACCAGTACTGTACCCCAGTGTTATACACTAACAGACCCGTCCCCACCAGTATTGTACACCAGTGTTATACAGTGACAGTCCCGTCCCCACCTGTACTGTACTCTGGTGTTATACAGTGACAGACCCGTCCCCACCATTACTGTACCCCAGTGTTCTACAATGACAGACCCGTCCCCACCAGTAAAGTACTCCAGTGTTATACAGTGACAGAACTGTCCCCACCAGTACTGTACACCAGTGTTATACAGTTACAGACCTGTCCCCACCAGTATTGTACCCCAGTGTTATACAGTGACAGACCCGTCCCCACCAGCACTGTACTCGTGTTATACAGTGACAGACCCGTCCCCACCAGTACTGTACCCCAGTGTTATACAGTGACAGACCTGTCCCCACCAGTACTGTACCCGTGTTTTACAGTGACTGACCCATCCCCACCAGTACTGTACACCAGTGTTATACAGTGACAGACCTGCCCCCAGCAGTACTGTACCCCAGTGTTATACAGTGACAGACCTGTCCCCACCAGTACTGTACCCCAGTGTTATACAGTGACAGACCTGCCCCCACCAGTACTGTACCCCAGTGTTATACACTGACAGACCCATCCCCACCAGTACTGTACCCCAGTGTTATACACTGACAGACCCGTCCCCACCAGCACTGTACCCCATTGTTATACAGTGAGAGCCGTCCCCACCCGTATTGTACCCCAGTGTTATACAGTGACAGTCCCGTCCCCACCTGTACTGTACCCCAGTGTTATACAGTGACAGTCCCGTCCCCACCAGTACTGTACCCCAGTGTTTTACACTGACACACCCGTCCCCACCAGTATTGTACACCAGTGTTATACAGTGACAGTCCCGTCCCCACATGTCCTGTGCTCCAGTGCTATACAGTGACAGACCCGTCTCCACCAGTACTGTACCCCAGCCTTATACACTGACAGACCCGTCCCCACCTGTACTGTACCCCAGTGTTATACAGTGACAGACCCGTCCCCACCAGTACTGTACCCCAGTGTTATACACTGACAGACCCGTCCCCACCTGTACTGTACCCCAGTGTTATACAGTGACAGTCCCGTCCCCACCAGTACTGTACCCCAGTGTTATACACTGACAGACCCGTCCCCACCTGTACTGTACTCCAGTGTTATACACTGACAGACCCGTCCCCACCAGTATTGTACACCAGTGTTATACAGTGACAGTCCCGTCCCTACCTGTACTGTACTCGTGTTATACAGTGACAGACCCGTCCCCACCTGTACTGTACTCCAGTGTTATTCAGTGACAGACCTGTCCCCAGCAGTACTGTACCCCAGTTTCTTTTAGTGACAGACCCATCCCCAGCAGTACTGTACTCCACTGTTTTACAGTGTCAGACTTGTCCACACCAGTACTGTAACCTAGTGTTATAAAGTGACAGACCCACCCCCACCTGTACTGTTCACCAGTGTTATACAGTTACAGAACCGTCCCCACCAGTACTGTACCCCGGTGTTATACAGTGAGAGACCCGTCCCCACCAGTACTGTGCTCCAGTGTTATATAATGACAGACCCGTCCCCACCAGTACTGTACCCCAGTGTTATACAGTAACAGACCCGTCCCCACCAGTACTGTACCCTAGTGTTATACAGTGACAGACCTCTCCCCACCAGTACTGTACACCAGTGTTATACAGTTACAGACCCGTCACCACCAGTACTGTGCTCCAGTGTTATACAATGACAGACCCGTCCCCACCAGTACTGTACCCCAGTGTTATACAGCGACAGACCCGTCCCCACCAGCACTGTACTCGTGTTATACAGTGACAGACCTGTCCCCACCAGTACTGTACCCGTGTTATACAGTGACTGACCCATCCCCACCAGTACTGTACTCCAGTGTTATACAGTGACAGACCCGTCCCCACCAGTACTGTACCCCAGTGTTATACAGTGACAGACCCGTCCCCACCAGTACTGTACCCCAGTGTTATACAGTGACAGACCTGTACCCTGGTGCTGCCTCATGTTTACCTGTGCCTTTGCTGTATTGTACAGTGCTCTCATTGTCTCGCACACTTGCTCCCTGCAGGTGCCGTACACCCTGCGTCGTCTGACAGGCCTGGAGAAGCAGCATCTGTATGTGGGTCCTCAGACCGTGATGGCCATGTCAAGTCTCCCGGGATTGGATGCCGGTCTCGGCCATTGTCAACCAGACCCAGTGAAAGGTGGAGTCGCAGTGACTGATTACCTCACGTATAACTGTCTGATGGTGAGTGCCACCCATCGGAGGTTTGGTGGGCAGAGAGAGGTGCGAGACCTGGAACCGACTGTGGGTGGGCGGTTCATGTGTGTGGCAAGGACAGGACAGAGCAGTTGTTGAACTAATTTGGACGGGACTCCCTCTCACATCAGAAGCAGAAGGTCACGGTTTCAGGCCCCATCATCCAGGCCCAACCCCAACCCTCACCCAGTGCAGCTCTGAGGGAGCGCCGCCCTGTCGGAGGGTCAGTGCTGAGGGAGCGCCGCGCTGTCGGAGGGTCAGTGCTGAGGGAGCGCCGCGCTGTCGGAGGGTCAGCGCTGAGGGATTCGGGTGGGAGTTTTGCTCCAGCGTCAGGGGACCAATATTTATCCCTCAAACACCATCCCTGAGAAAGAGATGGGCTGGGTCCTGATCACATTGGATGTTAGTGGGCCTGAATGGCTGCTGTGTCACTAACAGTGACCACGCTTGGCTCTGAAGTGCTTTGGGCTGTCGGCCAAGTCTGTGGGCGAGACCTGCTGGCTGAAAGACCCCCCCACCCCCCCACCTCCTTCCAGCCCTGACCCTCCGCAGCCCTGCTCTGTCCCCAGTCGGGTATCTTGACTGTAACATCTCTTCTCCCCCGGCGTTCCCCCGCAGGACAATCAGGATTTTTACAGCGAGTGCCTCCGAACTTTCTGGTCCTGTCCGACCTGCGACCTCTACATGCCGTTCACCCCCTTGGAGCGGATGCAGCATGAGGCGAGCTGCGCGAAGGAGGGTCGCCAGGAACTGGGTAAGAATCCCGCATCCCTGCTTTCCACCCTCCCCCGTCTCTCTCTCACACACACACACCGTCGGCACTAATTCAGCTTCTGCTTTCTCCGCAGCCGCTGCCATCGCCTCCCCCGATCTCGACGCGGCCCCGCAGGTGGCCTCTGCCCTCCGGCTCCCCTACCGGTGTGAGGCCTGCGAGCAGGACTTCCTCTTCACCCCCACCCAGATCCTCAAACACAAGATGCAGCACAGACGGACATGACGTTTTCGGGGGGTCGGGGGGGAATAATAAGCTTCCCCCTCCCACTCCGCCTCCCCAGAGGATGCGTGCAAACAGCTGCCTTTTAATTGAACAGAAATATATATTTTTTTGAGTATCGCTGGGACATTAAAAAGAGAGAGCCAGCCCGTGGGGGGGGCAGCTTTTTAACTGGACAAATACAAGAGTGCCTAATTTCAGAGGGAGTAACCGTGAATCTCCCCGCACCCCCTGTGCATCTGCGTTTAACGGTGGGATCTCGCATCCTGTCCCCGTTTGATGAATACAAGCGTTTATTTCAGGCCATGGCACTGCCTAGTGGTCAACACCGGTAACTGCAGCATGACCGTTTACATAGAACTGTCACGCACAACAAGGTCCAGTGCGGCAGGGGTAGTGGGGGGGAAGGAATCTTCCAAGTAAAGCACACAGGCGATCGTGACATCCGTTTATTTAAATCTATACACACGTTTTTGCAAATCACAGGCGGGGGGGGGGGGGGGGGGGGGGATTTCGAGAGGGGGGAATAAAATCGAGGGAAAGTGGGATCCTCTTGTTGTGCAGCAGAGGACGAGATTTTGTTAGTGTCTGATGGGGAAGCAACTCTCGAGTTGTAAGCAGGAGGTCAGGTAAGGGAGAGACAACAAACTCATTAAATCTGGGGACTTGGGGGGGAGGGTGGGGGGGTGGCAGAAAAGAGAATGGGGATTGGAGCAACCTCAGCCCCTACAATTCGGGTTCGCAGATCCCTCGTTTGAACCCCTCCCTTGTGAAAGCAGCTGAGGGTCGCCTCTCTCTCCCTGTCCCTTCCGCCCCAGACGCTACCTCTGTTTGGAATGGATGCTTTCCCCCCCCCCCAGCAGATGGGAATCAGAGGGGTGAAACTCACGTGACAGACCAGTGAGGGTAGGGGGGGGGGGGGGGGGGGGGGGTGGGGTGTGGGAGGATGTATAACCCCAGTCAGTATCGCGAGGTTTCCTTCGCAAAATGAAGGGTGCTTTGCGCTGAGAGTTATACACAAGGGAGACCCCACAACCTCCCCACCCTAGGGGGTTGGGGGGAGACTCTCCGCCGGAACTAGACCCGGCAAGATGCAAGGAGACGGGGCTGGACCGGAGGGGGCACGAGGTCAGAATCGACTGGGCATCGTTTGGTTCTGCCTGCTGAACTCTCCGCCAAGGAGACCGGAGGCGGATACGAGACGATGGCTATAAAGTGCATGATTGCGAAGCCTGGAGAGAGAGAGAGAGAGAGAGCAAGCTTTCGGAGTCGAGGGTACTTCCGTGGGGAGGGAAGAGAGAGAGCGAGTCACTCCCCCGAGCGACAGCAGGCTCGCACGGAGCACTGAAGGTTCTGGCAGCCGCTGGCTGTGTTGGCGTGAGGCCCTGTGAACACAGACAGAGAGAGAGTTAGAACAGAGGATAGGACGGACAACTGAACTTGCAGCGCCACACACATTCACTCATGTCGCAGCTCGGAGAAGGCAGGAAACTGGTTACAAATTCTCTCAGCAGTGAGTGGGTTACAAGCCCCATAATCCACCCCCACCAGGGTCAGTGCTGAGGGGGCGCCGCACTGTGGGAGGGTCAGCGCTGAGGGGGCGCCGCACTGTCGGAGGGTCAGCGCTGAGGGAACGCCGCACTGTGGGAGAGCCGCGCTGTCGGAGGGTCAGCGCTGAGGGAGAGCCGCGCTGTCGGAGGGTCAGCGCTGAGGGAGCGCCGCGCTGTCGGAGGGTCAGCGCTGAGGGAGCGCCGCGCTGTCGGAGGGTCAGCGCTGAGGGAGCACCGCGCTGTCGGAGGGTCAGCGCTGAGGGAGCACCGCACTGTCGGAGGGTCAGTGCTGAGGGATGCATGTGTTCCTACATTAGGATACAAGTGAGTCACTGAGGGGGAAAGAGGACAGACTGGGAAGGCAGGGAGGGGAGTCGCAGAGGTGAGACTGCAGAGGGAAGTCTAGGGGTACACGTGGCATAGGGAGCACACAACAGCACCACCCCCACCGAGCTGGGATCACCCTCCCGTGCGGACGGCTGGTATTACCACTGATATTGTCACAGTAGAAGAAGTACTCATCCTTCAGGGCAGGGCAGACGGACACCAGATCCTGCAGTCCTCGGCCGGTAATCAGGAGACAGCCGGAGAGGTCGAGGTGCTCCAGAAACGGGAGCCCACCGTGGAGCATCAGGGCCCTGCAACAGTTACAATCCTCAATCAGCAGGGTCTCCTTCAAACAGGCCATTCGGCCCCTCTTCCCACCCCCCGTATCCTTCTATCCCTCTCTCCCCTCGTGTGTTTATCCAGCTCCTTAAACACATCGACACGATTCACCTCCACCCCCCTCCCTGTGGGAGCGAGTTCCACCTTCTGAATTCCCTCCCCCCCGATCGGATTTATTACTGACAAAAATTTACAGAGTCACTGGAGAAGGTGCAAACAGGATTTACAAGGATGATCCCTGAATGGAGAAATGATGAGCATCAGGAAGATCGAACAGGCCGGGGCACTTTACTCCAGAAAAGAGAAGGCTCAGGGGGTGACCTGATGGAGTCAGTACCCCCGGCACCACACACCCGCTCTTCTTCCAACTGACATCCACCTGAGAGGGAAGAGAAGGCCTCTGGCTTGTCAGATTCTGAAAAATGGCAGCGCTGACAGTGCGGCCCTCCCTCGGCACTAACCCTCTGAAAGTGCAGCGCTCCCTCAGCACTGACCGTCCCACAGTGCGGCGCTCCCGCAGCACTGACCCTCCGACAGTGCGGCGCTCCCGCAGCACTGACCCTCCGACAGTACGGCGCTCCCGCAGCACTGACCCTCCGACGGTGCAGCACTCCCTCAGCACTGACCGTCCCACAGTGTGGCGCTCCCGCAGCACTGACCCTCCGACAGTGCGGAGCTCCCTCAGCACTGACCCTCCGACAATGCGGCGCTCCGTCAGCACTGACCCTCCGACAGTGCGGCACTCCCTCAGCACTGACCGTCCCACAGTGTGGCACTCCCCCGGCACCGACCCTCCGACAATGCGGCACTCCCTCAGCACTGACCCTCCGACAGCGCGGCACTGACCCTCCCACAGTGCGGCGCTCCCTCAGCACTGACCCTCCGACAGCGCGGCACTGACCCCCCCCCCCCCCCCCCCCCCCCCCCCCCCAATAGGGTGGCACTCCCTGAGCACTGGCACAGGTGGGGAGGGTCAGTCTGGATCACGAATCTGTGACCTTCTGACTCGGAAGGGAGCGAGAGAGCCTCTGTGCGAGATGCGGAGGCTTCAGTTGCTGATGTGAGATGTCGGACGGGGGCTTTGGGAGTGTTAATTGAGGGCTTGTGGGTGCCTGGAGTCAGGTGTCGGCCGAGATCAGCCAAGGATGGTGGGTGAACCAGCTGGGCCTGTGAATGACTAGCAGACAGCCTGCAGGCAGAGCTGGGCCACTTCCGTGACCACAACACCGAGTGAAGCATCCCAGGGCCACAGTGGGGGCGGAGGCCCGAGTTCCAGGAAAGGGCAATGGGATCCTGCTGTGCACAAACCAGCCACTACGTTTGCCTGCAACCAGGAGCACACATCAGGGTGGTGGTGGGTTGAGGGGGGGAAGAATAACACACTTCATTTACTGGGGTGGGGGTGGAGCTGAAAGGCCGTGTGTGCAGGATTTTGAGTTTGCCTGGGTGCTGCTCCCACAGTCGAATAGCTGAGCCAGGGCAGCAACCAACTGGATGCAGGCAAGGTGCTGGTGGGCCACCAACTGTTTCATAATAAGACCATAAGAAATAGGAGCAGGAGGCCATTCAACCCCTCGAGCCTGCTCCCCACCCATTCAACAAGATCATGTCTGATCTGATTGTCCCACAACTCCACTTTCTTGTCCCCCACCCCCATAACCCTCGACCCCGCTCGTCGATCAGAAATCTGTCTCACTCGGCCTTGAATATATTCAGTGACCCGGCCCCCACTGCTCTCAGGGGGAGGGGGGGGGAGAGAATTCCACACACTGACCACCCTCTGAGACAAGAAATTCCTCCTCATCTCTGTCTTCAATGGGAGACCCCTCATTCTGAAACTGTGCCCCCCCCTCCCCTCGTTCTAGATTCCCCCCCTTGAGGGGGGGAAACATCCCCTCAGCATCCACCCTGTCAAACCCCCTCCCCTCAGAATCTGACATGTTTCAATAAGATCACCTCTCATTTTTCTAAACTCCAATGGGTAGAGGCCCCAACCTGCTCAACCTTTCCCCATCAGACAAACCCCCTTCGTCCCAGGAATCCTCGTAAGGGAGAAGGTAAGAGGGAGAGAGAGAGAGAGAATGGGAGTGAGGCAGAAAGGGAAGAAAAGAAGGGGGAAGGGAAAAGCGATGGACAGAGGGAGGGAGGTAGATGGAGGGAGAAGGTGGGTAGAGAAAGTGACGGATGAAGAGAGCGAGGGAGTTGGTGACGGAAGGGGAGAGAGAGAGGGGGAACGTGACGGACAGAAAAGGGAGAGGGGGAAAAATGACAGAGACAGAAATGGAGGAAGGGAGAAGGTGATGGACGTAGAGAGATGGAGAGAGAGGAGGGAGAAGGTGACGGACGAAAGGAAAGTGGGAGGGAGGAAGGTGGTGATGGACGGAGAGGGGGAGAGGGAGAAGATCAACGACGGAGAGGGAGGGAGGGAGAAGGTGACGGAAGGAGAGATGGTGACAGACGGAGGGAGAAGGTGATGGAGATAAAGAGAGAGGGAGGAAGGTGATGATGGAGAAAGAGAGGGAGATGGTGACAGACGGAGAAATGGACAGGGAGGGAAGGGGATGATGACGGATGGAGAGAGAGAGGAAAAAGGTGATTGACGGAGAGAGGGGGAAGGTGACGGGCAGGAGAAAGGAAGAGTGTGAGAACGTGATGAACAGAGAAAAGGAGAGAGGGGGGAACGTGATGGACAGAAAAGAGGGAGAGAGGGGGAACGTGATGGAGACAGAAACGGAGGAAGGTGACGGACGGAGAGATGGTGACACACGGAGGGAGGGAGAAGGTGATGGAGATAAAGAGAGGGACAGAGGTGGTGATGGATGGAAAGAGGGAGGGAGGAAGGGTGGAAGGTGACAGATGGAGAAAGTGTGGGAGGAAGGTGACAGATGGAGAGATGGTGACAGACGGAGGAAAGGAGAAGGTGACGGACAGAGAGGGAGAGTGAAAGTGACAGACAGAGAGAGGGAGGGTGAAGGTGAAGGTGATGGATGGAGAGGGGGAGAGGGAGAAGGTCACCGACGGAGAGGGAGGGAGAAGATGGCAGACGGAGAGATGGTGATGGAAATAAAGAGAGGAACAGAGGTGGTGATGGATCGAGGGAGGGAGGAAGGTGACGGACGGAGAGAGGGAGAGAGAGAGGGAGGAAGGTGATGGACGGAAAAGAGGGAGGGGGAAAATGTGACGGAGACAGAAACGGAGAAAGGCGGAAGGTGACGGACGGAGATAGAAGGTGATGGATGGAGAGGATGAAAGGGAAATGGTGACAGACGGATAAAAGGAGAGAGGGAGGGAAGGAGAAGGTGATGATGGACAGAGAGAGGGAGGGCAGTGGATGAAGACGGACGGAGAGAGAGGGGGAAGGTGACGGGTAGGAGAAAGGGAGAGTGTGAGAACGTGATGGACAGAGAAAAGGAGAGAGGGGGGAACGTGACGGACAGAGAGAGGGAGGGAGGAACGTGACGGACAGAGAGAGGGAGGGAGGAAGGTGACGGACGGAGAGAGGGAGGGAGGAAGGTGACGGACAGAGAGAGGGAGGGAGGAAGGTGACGGACAGAGAGAGGGAGGGAGGAAGGTGACGGACAGAGAGAGGGAGGGAGGAACGTGACGGACAGAGAGAGGGAGGGAGGAAGGTGACGGACAGAGAGAGGGAGGAAGGGAGGGAGGAGGTGACGGAGAAAGTGATGGCCAGGGAGATGGGGGGAGGGAGAAGGTCACCAACGGAGAGAGAGGGAGGGAAGTGGAAGGTGACGGACAGAGAGAGGAGATGGACGGAGAGAAGCAGGGAGGGAGAAGGTGTTGGACGGAGAGAGGGAGGGAGGAAGCAAGGTGACGGACGGAGAGATGGTGAAGGTGATGGAGATAAAGAGAGGGACAGAGGTGCTGATGGATGGAGAGAGTGTGACAGTGATGGACGGAGAGAGGGAGGAGGTGTCGGAGAGACAGAGGGAGTGAGAAGGTGACGGAGAAAGTGACGAATGGGGGGAGGGAGAAGGCCACCGACGGAGAGAGAGGGAGGGAGGTGGAAGGTGACGGACAGAGAGAGGAAAAGATGGATGGAGAGAGGCAGGAAGAAGGTGTCGGATGGAGAGAGGGAGAAGGTGACGGACGGATAGAGGGAGGGAGGAAGGTGACGGACGGATAGAGGGAGGGAGGAAGGTGACGGACGGAGAGAGGGAGGGAGGAAGGTGACGGACGGAGAGAGGGAGGGAGGAAGGTGACGGACGGAGAGAGGGAGGGAGGAAGGTGACGGACGGATAGAGGGAGGGAGGAAGGTGACGGACGGAGAGAGGGAGAATGTGATGGAGAAAGTGACGGACAAAGAGAGGAAGGGAAGGGGTTGGTGATGGACGGAAAGAGAGAAGAAAAAGGTGATTGATGGAGAGAGGGGTAGTTGACGGGCAGGAGAAAGGGAGAGTGTGAGAACGTGATGGACAGAAAAAAGGAGAGGGGGGAACGTGACGGACAGAAAAGAGGGAGAGAGGGGGAACGTGATGGACGGAGAGAGGGAGGGAGGAAGGTGACAGACGGAGAGAGGGAGAAGGTGACGGACGGAGAGAGGGAGGGAGGAAGGTGACGGACGGAGAGAGGGAGGGCGGAAGGTGACGGACGGAGAGAGGGAGGGAGGAAGGTGACGGACGGAGAGAGGGAGGAAGGTGACGGACGGAGAGAGGGAGGAAGGTGACGGACGGAGAGAGGGAGGCAGGAAGGTGACGGACGGAGAGAGGGAGGGAGGAAGGTGACGCACAGAGAGGGAAAGAGAGGGGAGGTGAAAGTGACGAACAGAGGGAGGGAAGAAGAAGGTGCTGGATGGAGAAATGGTGACGGAGGGAGGGAGAAGGTGATGGAGATAAAGAGAGGGACAGAGGTGGTGATGGATGGAGAGAGGGAGGGAGGGAGGGAGGAGGTGACGGATGGAGAGAGGGAGGGAGGGAGGAGGTGACGGATGGAGAGAGGGAGGGAGGGAGGAGGTGACGGATGGAGAGAGGGAGTGAAGGTGAAGGTGACGGATGGAGAAAGGGAGAAACGTGATTGACGGAGAAACGGAGGAAGGGGGAAGGTGACGGATGGAAGGAAAGTGGGAGAACGTGACGGAGGTAAAGAGATGGAGAGAGAGGAGGGGGGGGAAGATGACGGATGGAGAGAGGGAGGGAGGAAAACATGACAGAAGGAGAAAGGGAGAAGGTCACCCGACAGAGAGACAAAAGGGGAACGTGATGGACAGAAAAGAGGGAGAGGGACAAACGTGACGGAGACACAAATGGAGGAAGGGAGGAGGTGACGGACGGAGGAAAGTGGGAGGTGACGGAGGTAAAGAGACGGAGAGAGGGAGGGAGGGTGAAAGTGACGGACGGAGAGAGGGAGGGAGGAAGGTGACGGACAGAGAGGGAAAGAAGGTGATGGAGAAAGTGACAGACGTAGAGAGGGGAAAAAGGTGATTGACGGAGAGAGAGGGGGAAGGTGATGGGCAGGAGAAAGGGATAGTGTGGGAACGTGATGAACAGAGAAAAGGGAGAGGGGGAACGTGACGGACGGAGAGAGACGGGAAACGTAACGGTCAGAGAAACAGAGGGAAGAAAAAATAACAGAAGGAAGGAGGGAGGGAGGAAGCTGACGGACGGAGAGTAGGAGGGAGGAAGGTGACGGACGGAGAGAGGGAGGGAGGAAGGTGACGGACGGAGAGACGGGGGAGGAAGGTGACGGACGGAGAGAGAGAAGGAGGAAGGTGACAGACGGAGAGAGGGAGGGAGGAAGGTGATGGACGGAGAGGGAGGGAGGCAGGTGACGGACGGAGAGAGGGAGGGAGGAAGGTGACGGACGGAGAGGGAGGGAGGAAGGTGACGGAAAGAGAGAGGGAAGGAGGAATGTGACGGACGGAGAGAGGGAGGTAGGAAGGTGACGGACGGAGAGATGGAGGGAGGAAGGTGACGGACGGAGAGAGGGAGGGAGGAAGGTGACGGACGGAAAGAGGGAGGGAGGAAGGTGACAGACGGACGGAGAGAGGGAGGAAGGTGATGGACGGAGAGAGGGAGGGAGGAAGGTGACGGACGGAGAGAGGGACTGAAGGAAGGTGACGGACGGAGAGAGGGAGGGAGGAAGGTGACGGACGGAGAGAGGGGGGGAGAGACTGTGACAGATGAAGAGAGGGAGGGGGGAAGGTGACGGAGGGAGGGAGGTGGTGAGAGACGGAGAGAGGGAGGGACGAAGGTGACGGACGGAGAGAGGGAGACGTTGACAGACGAAGAGAGGGAGCGAGGAAGGTGACAGAGGGAGGGAGGAGGTGAAGGTCGGAGAGAGGGAGGGAGGAAGGTGACGGACGGAGAGAGGGAGGAAGGTGATGGACAGAGAAAGGGAGGTAGAAAGGTGACGGACAGAGAGAGGGAGGTAGGAAGGTGACGGACGGAGAGAGGGAGGGAGGAAGGTGACGGAGGGAGAGAGGGAGTGAGGAAGGTGACGGACGGAGAGAGGGAGGGAGGAAGGTGACGGACGGAGAGAGGGAGATGGTGACGGACAGAGAAAGGGAGGTAGGAAGGTGACGGACAGAGAGAGGGAGGTAGGAAGGTGACGGAGGGAGAGAGGGAGTGAGGAAGGTGACGGACGGAGAGAGGGAGGTAGAAAGGTGACGGACAGAGAGAGGGATGGAGGAAGGTGACGGACAGAGAGAGGGATGGAGGAAGGTGACTGAGGGAGAGAGGGAGGGAGGGAGGGAGGGAGGTGACGGACGGAGAGAGGGAGATGGTGACGGACAGAGAGAGGGAGGGAGGAAGGTGACGGACGGAGAGAGGGAGGGAGGAAGGTGACAGACGGAGAGAGGGAGGGAGGAAGGTGACAGACGGAGAGTGGGAAGGAGGAAGGTGACGGACGGAGAGAGGGAAGGAGAAGGTGACAGACGGAGAGAGGGAGAAGGTGACAGACGGAGAGAGGGAGACGGTGACGGACGGAGAGAGGGAGACGGTGACGGACGGAGAGAGGGAGACGGTGACGGACGGATAGAGGGAGGGAGGAAGGTGACGGAAGGAGAGAGAGAGATGGTGATGGACGGAGAGAGGGAGATGGTGATGGACGGAGAGAGGGAGATGGTGATGGACGGAGAGAGGGAGGGAGGAAGGTGGCGGACGGAGAGAGGGAGACGGTGACGGATGGAGACAGAGAGGGAGAAGGTGACGGACGGAAAGAGGGAGGGAGGAAGTTGACGGACGGAGAGAGGGAGGGAGGAAGGTGACGGACGGAGAGAGGGAGGGAGATGACGGACAGAGAGAGGGAGGTAGGAAGGTGACGGAGGGAGAGAGGGAGTGAGGAAGGTGACGGACGGAGAGAGGGAGATGGTGACGGACGGAGAGAGGGAGGGAGGAAGGTGGCGGACGGAGAGAGGGAGGGAGGAAGGTGGCGGACGGAGAGAGGGAGGGAGGAAGGTGGCGGACAGAGAGAGGGAGGGAGGAAGGTGACGGACGGAGAGAGGGAGGGAGGTGACGGACAGAGAGAGGGAGGGAGGAAGGTGACGGACGGAGAGAGGGAGACAGTGACGGACGGAGAGAAGGAGGGAGGAAGGTGACGGACGGAGAGAGGGAGGTGGAAAGGTGACGGACGGAGAGAGGGAAGGAGGAAGGTGACGGACGGAGAGAGGGAGGGAGGAAGGTGACAGACGGAGAGTGGGAAGGAGGAAGGTGACGGACGGAGAGAGGGAGGGAGGAAGGTGATGGACGGAGAGAGGGAGGAAGGTGACGGACGGAGAGACGGGGAGGAAGGTGACGGACGGAGAGACGGGGGAGGAAGGTGACGGACGGAGAGACGGGGGAGGAAGGTGACGGACGGAGAGAGGGAGAAGGTGACAGACGGAGAGAGGGAGAAGGTGACGGACGGAGAGAGGGAGACGGTGACGGACGGAGAGAGGGAGGGAGGAAGGTGACGGACGGAGAGAGGTAGAAGGTGACGGACGGAGAGAGGGAGAAGGTGACAGACGGAGAGAGGGAGAAGGTGACAGACGGAGAGAGGGAGACGGTGACGGACGGAGAGAGGGAGACGGTGACGGACGGAGAGAGGGAGACGGTGACGGACGGAGAGAGGGTGGGAGGAAGGTGACGGACGGAGAGAGGGAGAAGGTGACAGACGGAGAGAGGGAGAAGGTGACAGACGGAGAGAGGGAGAAGGTGACAGACGGAGAGAGGGAGACGGTGACGGACGGAGAGAGGGAGGGAGGAAGGTGACGGACGGAGAGAGAGAGGGAGAAGGTGACGGACGGAGAGAGGGAGGGAGGAAGGTGGCGGACGGAGAGAGGGAGACGGTGACGGATGGAGAGAGGGAGACGGTGACGGACGGAGAGAGGGAGGGAGGAAGGTGACGGACGGAGAGAGAGAGGGAGAAGGTGACGGACGGAGAGAGGGAGGGAGGAAGGTGGCGGACGGAGAGAGGGAGACGGTGACGGATGGAGACAGAGAGGGAGAAGGTGACGGACGGAGAGAGGGAGGGAGGAAGGTGACGGACGGAGAGAGGGAGGGAGGTGATGGACGGAGAGAGGGAGGAAGGTGACGGACGGAGAGAGGGAGGGAGGAAGGTGACGGACGGAGAGACGGGGGAGGAAGGTGACAGAAGGAGAGACGGGGGAGGAAGGTGACGGACGGAGAGAGGGAGGGAGGACGGTGACGGATGGAGAGAGGGAGGGAGGAAGGTGACGGACGGAGAGAGGGAGGGAGGAAGGTGACGGACGGAGAGAGGGAGGGAGGAAGGTGACGGACGGAGAGAGGGAGGGAGGAAGGTGACGGACGGAGAGAGGGAGGGAGGAAGGTGACAGATGGAGAGAGGGAGGGTGGAAGGTGACAGACGGGAGAGAGGGAGGGAGGAAGGTGACGGAGGGAGGGAGGAGGTGAAGGATGGAGAGAGGGAGGGAGGAAAGTGACGGACGGAGAGGGGGAGGAAGGTGACGGATAGAGAGAGGGAAGGTGGAATGTGACGGACGGAGAGAGGGAGGTAGGAAGGTGACGAACGGAGAGGGGGAGGGAGGAAGGTGACAGACGGAGAGAGGGAGGGTGGAAGGTGACAGACGGAGAGAGGGAGGGAGGAAGTTGACGGACGGAGAGAGGGATACGGTGACAGACGAAGAGAGGGAGGGAGGAAGGTGACGGACAGAGAGAGGGAGGAAGGTGACGGACAGAGAGAGGGAGGTAGGAAGGTGACGGACAGAGAGTGGGAGGAAGGTGACGGACGGAGAGACGGGGGAGGAAGGTGACGGACAGAGAGAGGGAGGGAGGAAGGTGACGGAGGGAGAGAGAGAGGGAGGAAGGTGACGGACGGAGAGAGGGAGGGAGGAAGGAAGGTGACGGACGGAGAGAGGGAGGGAGGAAGGTGACGGACGGAGAGAGGGAGGGAGGAAGGTGACGGACGCAGAGAGGGAGGGAGGAAGGTGACGGACGGAGAGAGGGAGGGAGGAAGGTGACAGACGGAGAGAGGGAGAGAGGGAGGGAGGGAGGAAGGTGACAGACCGAGAGAGGGAGGGAGGAAGGTGACGGAGGGAGGGAGGTGGTGACAGACGGAGAGAGGGAGACGGTGACAGACGAAGAGAGGGAGGGAGGAGGTGAAGGACGGAGAGAGGGAGGGAGGAAGGTGACGGACAAAGAGAGGGAGGGAGGAATTTGACGGATGGAGAGAGGGAGGTAGGAAGGTGACGGACGGAGAGGGGGAGGGAGGAAGGTGATGGACGGAGAGAGGGAGATGGTGACGGACAGAGAGAGGGAGCGAGGAAGGTGACGGACGGAGAGAGGGAGGGAGGAAGGTGACAGACGGAGAGTGGGAAGGAGGAAGGTGACGGACGGAGAGAGGGAAGGAGAAGGTGACAGACGGAGAGAGGGAGAAGGTGACAGACGGAGAGAGGGAGAAGGTGACAGACGGAGAGAGGGAGACGGTGACGGACGGAGAGAGGGAGGGAGGAAGGTGACGGACGGAGAGAGAGAGATGGTGATGGACGGAGAGAGGGAGATGGTGATGGACGGAGAGAGGGAGGGAGGAAGGTGGCGGACGGAGAGAGGGAGACGGTGACGGATGGAGACAGAGAGGGAGAAGGTGACGGACGGAGAGAGGGAGGGAGGAAGTTGACGGACGGAGAGAGGGAGGGAGGAAGGTGACGGACGGAGAGAGGGAGGGAGGTGACGGACAGAGAGAGGGAGGCAGAAAGGTGACGGAGGGAGAGAGGGAGTGAGGAAGGTGACGGACGGAGAGAGGGAGATGGTGACGGACGGAGAGAGGGAGGGAGGAAGGTGGCGGACGGAGAGAGGGAGGGAGGAAGGTGACGGACGGAGAGAGGGAGGGAGGTGACGGACAGAGAGAGGGAGGGAGGTGACGGACAGAGAGAGGGAGGTAGGAAGGTGAGGGAGGGAGAGAGGGAGTTAGAAAGGTGACGGACGGAGAGAGGGAGGGAGGAAGGTGACGGACGGAGAGAGGGAGGGAGGAAGGTGACAGACGGAGAGTGGGAAGGAGGAAGGTGACGGACGGAGAGAGGGAGGGAGGAAGGTGATGGACGGAGAGAGGGAGGAAGGTGACGGACGGAGAGACGGGGGAGGAAGGTGTCGGACGGAGAGACGGGGGAGGAAGGTGACGGACGGAGAGAGGGAGAAGGTGACGGACGGAGAGAGGGAGAAGGTGACAGACGGAGAGAGGGAGAAGGTGACAGACGGAGAGAGGGAGAAGGTGACAGACGGAGAGAGGGAGAAGGTGACAGACGGAGAGAGGGAGAAGGTGACAGACGGAG
Source organism: Carcharodon carcharias (assembly GCF_017639515.1). NCBI lineage: Eukaryota > Metazoa > Chordata > Chondrichthyes > Lamniformes > Lamnidae > Carcharodon > Carcharodon carcharias. The sequence continues at coordinate 4,296,688 of NC_054501.1, forward strand.
AGAGGGAGAAGGTGACAGACGGAGAGAGGGAGACGGTGACGGACGGAGAGAGGGAGGGAGGAAGGTGACGGACGGAGAGAGAGAGGGAGAAGGTGACGGACGGAGAGAGGGAGATGGTGATGGACGGAGAGAGGGAGGGAGGAAGGTGGCGGACGGAGAGAGGGAGACGGTGACGGATGGAGACAGAGAGGGAGAAGGTGACGGACGGAGAGAGGGAGGGAGGAAGGTGACGGACGGAGAGAGGGAGGGAGGTGATGGACGGAGAGAGGGAGGAACGTGACGGACGGAGAGAGGGAGGGAGGAAGGTGACGGACGGAGAGAGGGAGTGAGGAAGGTGACGGACGGAGAGAGGGAGATGGTGACGGACAGAGAGAGGGAGGGAGGAAGGTGACAGACGGAGAGTGGGAAGGAAGAAGGTGACAGACGGAGAGTGGGAAGGAGGAAGGTGACGGACGGAGAGAGGGAAGGAGAAGGTGACAGACGGAGAGAGGGAGAAGGTGACAGATGGAGAGAGGGAGAAGGTGACAAACGGAGAGAGGGAGAAGGTGACGGACGGAGATAGGGAGGGAGGAAGGTGACGGAGGGAGAGAGGGAGGGAGGTGATGGACGGAGAGAGGGAGGGAGGAAGGTGACGGACGGAGAGACGGGGGAGGAAGTTGACGGACGGAGAGAGGGAGGAAGGAAGGTGACGGACGGAGAGAGGGAGGGAGGAAGTTGATGGACGGAGAGAGGGAAGGAGGAATGTGACGAACGGAGAGAGGGAGGTAGGAAGGTGACGGACGGAGAGACGGGGGAGGAAGGTGACGGACGGAGAGAGGGAGGGAAGAAGGTGACGGACGTAGAGAGAGAGGGAGGAAGGTGACGGACGGAGAGAGGGAAGGAGGGAGGAAGGTGACGGACGGAGAGAGAGAGGGAGGAAGGTGATGGACGGAGAGACGGGGGAGGAAGGTGATGGACGGAGAGAGGGAGGGAGGAAGGTGACGGACGGAGAGAGGGAGGGAGGAAGGTGACGGACGGAGAGAGGGAGGGAGGAAGGTGACGGACGGAGAGAGGGAGGGAGGAAGGTGACGGATGGAGAGAGGGAGGGAGGAAGGTGACTGACGGAGAGAGGGAGGGAGAAAGGTGACGGACGGAGAGAGGGAGAAGTTGACAGACGGAGAGAGGGAGGGCGGAAGGTGACAGACGGAGGGAGGGAGGGAGGAAGGTGACAGACGGAGGGAGGGAGGGAGGAAGGTGACGGACCGAGAGAGGGAGGGAGGAAGGTGACGGACCGAGAGAGGGAGGGAGGAAGGTGACGGACCGAGAGAGGGAGGGAGGAAGGTGACGGACGGAGAGAGGGAGAGAGGAAGGTGACGGACGGAGAGAGGGAGGGAGGTGACGGACAGAGAGAGGGAGGTAGGAAGGTGACGGACGGAGAGAGGGAGACAGTGATGGACGGAGAGAAGGAGGGAGGAAGGTGACGGACGGAGAGAGTGAGGTAGAAAGGTGACGGACGGAGAGAGGGAGGGAGGAAGGTGACGGACGGAGAGAGGGAGGGAGGAAGGTGACAGACGGAGAGTGGGAAGGAGGAAGATGACGGACGGAGAGAGGGAGGGAGGAAGGTGATGGACGGAGAGAGGGAGGAAGGTGACGGACGGAGAGACGGGGAGGAAGGTGACGGACGGAGAGACGGGGGAGGAAGGTGACGGACGGAGAGACGGGGGAGGAAGGTGACGGACGGAGAGACGGGGGAGGAAGGTGACGGACGGAGAGAGGGAGAAGGTGACAGACGGAGAGAGGGAGAAGGTGACAGACGGAGAGAGGGAGACGGTGACGGACGGAGAGAGGGAGGGAGGAAGGTGACGGACGGAGAGAGGTAGAAGGTGACAGACGGAGAGAGGGAGAAGGTGACAGACGGAGAGAGGGAGACGGTGACGGACGGAGAGAGGGAGACGGTGACGGACGGAGAGAGGGAGACGGTGACGGACGGAGAGAGGGTGGGAGGAAGGTGACGGACGGAGAGAGGGAGAAGGTGACAGACGGAGAGAGGGAGAAGGTGACAGACGGAGAGAGGGAGGAGGTGACAGATGGAGAGAGGGAGGGAGGAAGGTGACGGACGGAGAGAGGGAGGGAGGTGATGGACGGAGAGAGGGAGGAAGGTGACGGACGGAGAGAGGGAGGGAGGAAGGTGACGGACGGAGAGAGGGAGTGAGGAAGGTGACGGACGGAGAGAGGGAGATGGTGACGGACAGAGAGAGGGAGGGAGGAAGGTGACAGACGGAGAGTGGGAAGGAAGAAGGTGACAGACGGAGAGTGGGAAGGAGGAAGGTGACGGACGGAGAGAGGGAAGGAGAAGGTGACAGATGGAGAGAGGGAGAAGGTGACAGATGGAGAGAGGGAGAAGGTGACAAACGGAGAGAGGGAGAAGGTGACAGACGGAGAGAGGGAGATGGTGACAGACGGAGATAGGGAGGGAGGAAGGTGACGGAGGGAGAGAGGGAGGGAGGTGATGGACGGAGAGAGGGAGGGAGGAAGGTGACGGACGGAGAGACGGGGGAGGAAGTTGACGGACGGAGAGAGGGAGGAAGGAAGGTGACGGACGGAGAGAGGGAGGGAGGAAGGTGACGGACGGAGAGAGGGAGGGAGGAAGGTGACGGACGGAGAGAGGGAGGGAGGAAGGTGACGGACGGAGAGAGGGAGGGAGGAAGGTGACGGACGGAGAGAGGGAGGGAGGAAGGTGACGGACGGAGAGAGGGAAGGAGGAAGGTGACGGACGGAGAGAGGGAGGGTGGAAGGTGACAGACGGGAGAGAGGGAGGGAGGAAGGTGACGGAGGGAGGGAGGAGGTGAAGGACGGAGGGAGGGAGGAAGGTGACGGACGGAGAGGGGGAGGAAGGTGACGGACAGAGAGAGGGAAGGAGGAATGTGACGGACGGAGAGAGGGAGGTAGGAAGGTGACGGACGGAGAGGGGGAGGGAGGAAGGTGACGGACGGAGAGAGGGAGGGAGGAGGTGAAGGACGGAGAGTGGGAGGAAGGTGACGGAAAGAGAGAGGGAAGGAGGAAGGTGACGGACGGAGAGAGAGAGGGAGGAAGGTGACAGGAGGGAGGAGGTGAAGGACGGAGAGAGGGAGGGAGGAAGTTGATGGACGGAGAGAGGGAAGGAGGAATGTGACGAACGGAGAGAGGGAGGTAGGAAGGTGACGGACGGAGAGACGGGGGAGGGAGGTGACGGACGGAGAGAGGGAGGGAAGAAGGTGACGGACGTAGAGAGAGAGGGAGGAAGGTGACGGACGGAGAGAGGGAAGGAGGGAGGAAGGTGACGGACGGAGAGAGAGAGGGAGGAAGGTGATGGACGGAGAGAGGAAGGGAGAAAGGTGACGGACGGAGAGACGGGGGAGGAAGGTGACGGACGGAGAGAGGGAGGGAGGAAGGTGACAGACGGAGAGAGGGAGGGAGGAAGGTGATGGTCAGAGAGAGGGAGGGAGGAAGGTGACGGACGGAGAGAGGGAGGAAGGTGATGGACAGAGAAAGGGAGGTAGAAAGGTGACGGACAGAGAGAGGGAGGTAGGAAGGTGACGGACGGAGAGAGGGAGGGAGGAAGGTGACGGAGGGAGAGAGGGAGTGAGGAAGGTGACGGACGGAGAGAGGGAGGGAGGAAGGTGACGGACGGAGAGAGGGAGATGGTGACGGACAGAGAAAGGGAGGTAGGAAGGTGACGGACAGAGAGAGGGAGGTAGGAAGGTGACGGAGGGAGAGAGGGAGTGAGGAAGGTGACGGACGGAGAGAGGAAGATGGTGACGGACGGAGAGAGGGAGGTAGAAAGGTGACGGACAGAGAGAGGGATGGAGGAAGGTGACTGAGGGAGAGAGGGAGGGAGGGAGGTGACGGACGGAGAGAGGGAGATGGTGACGGACAGAGAGAGGGAGGGAGGAAGGTGACGGACGGAGAGAGGGAGGGAGGAAGGTGACAGACGGAGAGAGGGAGGGAGGAAGGTGACAGACGGAGAGTGGGAAGGAGGAAGGTGACGGACGGAGAGAGGGAAGGAGAAGATGACAGACGGAGAGAGGGAGAAGGTGACAGACGGAGAGAGGGAGACGGTGACGGACGGAGAGAGGGAGACGGTGACGGACGGATAGAGGGAGGGAGGAAGGTGACGGAAGGAGAGAGAGAGATGGTGATGGACGGAGAGAGGGAGATGGTGATGGACGGAGAGAGGGAGGGAGGAAGGTGGCGGACGGAGAGAGGGAGACGGTGACGGATGGAGACAGAGAGGGAGAAGGTGACGGACGGAGAGAGGGAGGGAGGAAGTTGACGGACGGAGAGAGGGAGGGAGGAAGGTGACGGACGGAGAGAGGGAGGGAGGTGAAGGACAGAGAGAGGGAGGTAGGAAGGTGACGGAGGGAGAGAGGGAGTGAGGAAGGTGACGGCCGGAGAGAGGGAGATGGTGACGGACGGAGAGAGGGAGGGAGGAAGGTGGCGGACGGAGAGAGGGAGGGAGGAAGGTGGCGGACGGAGAGAGGGAGGGAGGAAGGTGACGGACGGAGAGAGGGAGGGAGGAAGGTGACGGACGGAGAGAGGGAGGGAGGTGACGGACAGAGAGAGGGAGGTAGGAAGGTGACGGACGGAGAGAGGGAGACAGTGACGGACGGAGAGAAGGAGGGAGGAAGGTGACGGACGGAGAGAGGGAGGTGGAAAGGTGACGGACGGAGAGAGGGAAGGAGGAAGGTGACGGACGGAGAGAGGGAGGGAGGAAGGTGACGGACGGAGAGTGGGAAGGAGGAAGGTGACGGACGGAGAGAGGGAGGAAGGTGACGGACGGAGAGACGGGGAGGAAGGTGACGGACGGAGAGACGGGGGAGGAAGGTGACGGACGGAGAGACGGGGGAGGAAGGTGACGGACGGAGAGACGGGGGAGGAAGGTGACGGACGGGGAGAGGGAGAAGGTGACAGACGGAGAGAGGGAGAAGGTGACGGACGGAGAGAGGGAGACGGTGACGGACGGAGAGAGGGAGGGAGGAAGGTGACGGACGGAGAGAGGTAGAAGGTGACGGACGGAGAGAGGGAGAAGGTGACAGACGGAGAGAGGGAGAAGGTGACAGACGGACAGAGGGAGACGGTGACGGACGGACAGAGGGAGACGGTGACGGACGGAGAGAGGGAGACGGTGACGGACGGAGAGAGGGTGGGAGGAAGGTGACGGACGGAGAGAGGGAGAAGGTGACAGACGGAGAGAGGGAGAAGGTGACAGACGGAGAGAGGGAGAAGGTGACAGACGGAGAGAGGGAGACGGTGACAGACGGAGAGAGGGAGACGGTGACGGACGGAGAGAGGGAGGGAGGAAGGTGACGGACGGAGAGAGAGAGGGAGAAGGTGACGGACGGAGAGAGGGAGGGAGGAAGGTGGCGGACGGAGAGAGGGAGACGGTGACGGATGGAGACAGAGAGGGAGAAGGTGACGGACGGAGAGAGGGAGGGAGGAAGGTGACGGACGGAGAGAGGGAGGGAGGTGATGGACGGAGAGAGGGAGGAAGGTGACGGACGGAGAGAGGGAGGGAGGAAGGTGACGGACGGAGAGACGGGGGAGGAAGGTGACAGACGGAGAGACGGGGGAGGAAGGTGACGGACGGAGAGAGGGAGGGAGGACGGTGACGGATGGAGAGAGGGAGGGAGGAAGGTGACGGACGGAGAGAGGGAGGGAGGAAGGTGACGGACGGAGAGAGGGAGGGAGGAAGGTGACGGACGGAGAGAGGGAGGGAGGAAGGTGACGGACGGAGAGAGGGAGGGAGGAAGGTGACAGATGGAGAGAGGGAGGGTGGAAGGTGACAGACGGGAGAGAGGGAGGGAGGAAGGTGATGGAGGGAGGGAGGAGGTGAAGGATGGAGAGAGGGAGGGAGGAAAGTGACGGACGGAGAGGGGGAGGAAGGTGACGGATAGAGAGAGGGAAGGTGGAATGTGACGGACGGAGAGAGGGAGGTAGGAAGGTGACGAACGGAGAGGGGGAGGGAGGAAGGTGACAGACGGAGAGAGGGAGGGTGGAAGGTGACAGACGGAGAGAGGGAGGGAGGAAGTTGACGGACGGAGAGAGGGATACGGTGACAGACGAAGAGAGGGAGGGAGGAAGGTGACGGACAGAGAGAGGGAGGAAGGTGACGGACAGAGAGAGGGAGGTAGGAAGGTGACGGACGGAGAGAGGGAGGAAGGTGACGGACAGAGAGTGGGAGGAAGGTGACGGACGGAGAGACGGGGGAGGAAGGTGACGGACAGAGAGAGGGAGGGAGGAAGGTGACGGAGGGAGAGAGAGAGGGAGGAAGGTGACGGACGGAGAGAGGGAGGGAGGAAGGAAGGTGATGGACGGAGAGTGGGAGGGAGGAAGGTGACGGACGGAGAGAGGGAGGGAGGAAGGTGACGGACGGAGAGAGGGAGGGAGGAAGGTGACGGACGGAGAGAGGGAGGGAGGAAGGTGACGGACAGAGAGAGGGAGGGAGGAAGGTGACGGACGGAGAGAGGGAGGGAGGAAGGTGACAGACGGAAAGAGGGAGAGAGGGAGGGAGGGAGGAAGGTGACAGACCGAGAGAGGGAGGGAGGAAGGTGACGGAGGGAGGGAGGTGGTGACAGACGAAGAGAGGGAGGGAGGAGGTGAAGGACGGAGAGAGGGAGGGAGGAAGGTGACGGACGGAGAGAGGGAAGGAGGTAGGTGACGGACAAAGAGAGGGAGGGAGGAATTTGACGGATGGAGAGAGGGAGGTAGGAAGGTGACGGACGGAGAGGGGGAGGGAGGAAGGTGATGGACGGAGAGAGGGAGATGGTGACGGACAGAGAGAGGGAGGGAGGAAGGTGACGGACGGAGAGAGGGAGGGAGGAAGGTGACAGACGGAGAGTGGGAAGGAGGAAGGTGACGGACGGAGAGAGGGAAGGAGAAGGTGACAGACGGAGAGAGGGAGAAGGTGACAGACGGAGAGAGGGAGAAGGTGACAGACGGAGAGAGGGAGACGGTGACGGACGGAGAGAGGGAGGGAGGAAGGTGACGGACGGAGAGAGAGAGATGGTGATGGACGGAGAGAGGGAGGGAGGAAGGTGGCGGACGGAGAGAGGGAGACGGTGACGGATGGAGACAGAGAGGGAGAAGGTGACGGACGGAGAGAGGGAGGGAGGAAGTTGACGGACGGAGAGAGGGAGGGAGGAAGGTGACGGACGGAGAGAGGGAGGGAGGTGACGGACAGAGAGAGGGAGGCAGAAAGGTGACGGAGGGAGAGAGGGAGTGAGGAAGGTGACGGACGGAGAGAGGGAGATGGTGATGGACGGAGAGAGGGAGGGAGGAAGGTGGCGGACGGAGAGAGGGAGGGAGGAAGGTGACGGACGGAGAGAGGGAGGGAGGTGACGGACAGAGAGAGCGAGGTAGGAAGGTGAGGGAGGGAGAGAGGGAGTTAGAAAGGTGACGGACGGAGAGAGGGAGGGAGGAAGGTGACGGACGGAGAGAGGGAGGGAGGAAGGTGACAGACGGAGAGTGGGAAGGAGGAAGGTGACGGACGGAGAGAGGGAGGGAGGAAGGTGATGGACGGAGAGAGGGAGGAAGGTGACGGACGGAGAGACGGGGAAGGAAGGTGTCGGACGGAGAGACGGGGGAGGAAGGTGACGGACGGAGAGACGGGGGAGGAAGGTGACGGACGGAGAGAGGGAGAAGGTGACAGACGGAGAGAGGGAGAAGGTGACAGACGGAGAGAGGTAGAAGGTGACGGACGGAGAGAGGGAGAAGGTGACAGACGGAGAGAGGGAGAAGGTGACAGACGGAGAGAGGGAGAAGGTGACAGACGGAGAGAGGGAGAAGGTGACAGACGGAGAGAGGGAGACGGTGACGGACGGAGAGAGGGAGGGAGGAAGGTGACGGACGGAGAGAGAGAGGGAGAAGGTGACGGACGGAGAGAGGGAGATGGTGATGGACGGAGAGAGGGAGGGAGGAAGGTGGCGGACGGAGAGAGGGAGACGGTGACGGACGGAGAGAGGGAGGGAGGAAGGTGACGGACGGAGAGAGGGAGGGAGGTGATGGACGGAGAGAGGGAGGAAGGTGACGGACGGAGAGAGGGAGGGAGGAAGGTGACGGACGGAGAGAGGGAGTGAGGAAGGTGACGGACGGAGAGAGGGAGATGGTGACGGACAGAGAGAGGGAGGGAGGAAGGTGACAGACGGAGAGTGGGAAGGAAGAAGGTGACAGACGGAGAGTGGGAAGGAGGAAGGTGACGGACGGAGAGAGGGAAGGAGAAGGTGACAGATGGAGAGAGGGAGAAGGTGACAGATGGAGAGAGGGAGAAGGTGACAAACGGAGAGAGGGAGAAGGTGACAGACGGAGGGAGGGAGACGGTGACGGACGGAGATAGGGAGGGAGGAAGGTGACGGAGGGAGAGAGGGAGGGAGGTGATGGACGGAGAGAGGGAGGGAGGAAGGTGACGGACGGAGAGACGGGGGAGGAAGTTGACGGACGGAGAGAGGGAGGAAGGAAGGTGACGGACGGAGAGAGGGAGGGAGGAAGGTGACGGACGGAGAGAGGGAGGGAGGAAGGTGACGGACGGAGAGAGGGAGGGAGGAAGGTGACGGACGGAGAGAGGGAGGGAGGAAGGTGACGGACGGAGAGAGGGAGGGTGGAAGGTGACAGACGGGAGAGAGGGAGGGAGGAAGGTGACGGAGGGAGGGAGGAGGTGAAGGACGGAGGGAGGGAGGAAGGTGACGGACGGAGAGGGGGAGGAAGGTGACGGACGGAGAGAGGGAGGTAGGAAGGTGACGGACGGAGAGGGGGAGGGAGGAAGGTGACGGACGGAGAGAGGGAGAGAGGAGGTGAAGGACGGAGAGTGGGAGGAAGGTGACGGAAAGAGAGAGGGAAGGAGGAAGGTGACGGACGGAGAGAGAGAGGGAGGAAGGTGACAGGAGGGAGGAGGTGAAGGACGGAGAGAGGGAGGGAGGAAGTTGATGGACGGAGAGAGGGAAGGAGGAATGTGACGAACGGAGAGAGGGAGGTAGGAAGGTGACGGACGGAGAGACGGGGGAGGGAGGTGACGGACGGAGAGAGGGAGGGAAGAAGGTGACGGACGTAGAGAGAGAGGGAGGAAGGTGACGGACGGAGAGAGGGAAGGAGGGAGGAAGGTGACGGACGGAGAGAGAGAGGGAGGAAGGTGATGGACGGAGAGAGGAAGGGAGAAAGGTGACGGACGGAGAGACGGGGGAGGAAGGTGACGGACGGAGAGAGGGAGGGAGGAAGGTGACAGACGGAGAGAGGGAGGGAGGAAGGTGACGGACGGAGAGAGGGAGGGAGGAAGGTGACGGACGGAGAGAGGGAGGGAGGAAGGTGACGGACGGAGAGAGGGAGGGAGGAAGGTGACGGACGGAGAGAGGGAGGGAGGAAGGTGACGGACGGAGAGAGGGAGGGAGGAAGGTGACGGATGGAGAGAGGGAGGGAGGGAGGAAGGTGACGGACGGAGAGAGGGGGGGAGGAAGGTGACGGACGGAGAGAGGGAGAGAGGAAGGTGACGGACGGAGAGTGGGAGAGAGGAAGGTGACGGACGGAGAGAGGGAGGGAGGTGACGGACAGAGAGAGGGAGGTAGGAAGGTGACGGACGGAGAGAGGGAGACAGTGACGGACGGAGAGAAGGAGGGAGGAAGGTGACGGACGGAGAGAGTGAGGTAGAAAGGTGACGGACGGAGAGAGGGAGGGAGGAAGGTGACGGACGGAGAGAGGGAGGGAGGAAGGTGACAGACGGAGTGTGGGAAGGAGGAAGATGACGGACGGAGAGAGGGAGGGAGGAAGGTGATGGACGGAGAGAGGGAGGAAGGTGACGGACGGAGAGACGGGGAGGAAGGTGACGGACGGAGAGACGGGGGAGGAAGGTGACGGACGGAGAGACGGGGGAGGAAGGTGACGGACGGAGAGACGGGGGAGGAAGGTGACGGACGGAGAGAGGGAGAAGGTGACAGACGGAGAGAGGGAGAAGGTGACAGACGGAGAGAGGGAGAAGGTGACAGACGGAGAGAGGGAGAAGGTGACAGACGGAGAGAGGGAGACGGTGACGGACGGAGAGAGGGAGGGAGGAAGGTGACGGACGGAGAGAGGGAGACGGTGACGGACTGAGAGAGGGTGGGAGGAAGGTGACGGACGGAGAGAGGGAGAAGGTGACGGACGGAGAGAGGGAGAAGGTGACAGACGGAGAGAGGGAGAAGGTGACAGACGGAGAGAGGGAGAAGGTGACAGACGGAGAGAGGGAGAAGGTGACAGACGGAGAGAGGGAGAAGGTGACAGACGGAGAGAGGGAGAAGGTGACAGACGGAGAGAGGGAGACGGTGACGGACGGAGAGAGGGAGGGAGGAAGGTGACGGACGGAGAGAGGGAGATGGTGATGGACGGAGAGAGGGAGGGCGGAAGGTGGTGGACGGAGAGAGGGAGACTGTGACGGATGGAGACAGAGAGGGAGAAGGTGACGGACGGAGAGAGGGAGGGAGGAAGGTGACGGACGGAGAGAGGGAGGGAGGAAGGTGACGGACGGAGAGAGGGAGGGAGGTGATGGACGGAGAGAGGGAGGGAGGTGACGGACGGAGAGAGGGAGGGAGGAAGGTGACGGACGGAGAGACGGGGGAGGAAGGTGACGGACGGAGAGACGGGGGAGGAAGGTGACGGACGGAGAGACGGGGGAGGAAGGTGACGGACGGAGAGAGGGAGGGAGGAAGGTGACGGACGGAGAGAGTGAGGGAGGAAGGTGACGGACGGAGAGAGGGAGGGAGGAAGGTGACGGACGGAGAGAGGGAGGGAGGAAGGTGACAGATGGAGAGAGGGAGGGTGGAAGGTGACAGACGGGAGAGAGGGAGGGAGGAAGGTGACGGAGGGAGGGAGGAGGTGAAGGATGGAGAGAGGGAGGGAGGAAAGTGACGGACGGAGAGGGGGAGGAAGGTGACGGATAGAGAGAGGGAAGGAGGAATGTGATGGACGGAGAGAGGGAGGTAGGAAGGTGACGAACGGAGAGGGGGAGCGAGGAAGGTGACAGACGGAGAGAGGGAGGGTGGAAGGTGACAGACGGAGAGAGGGAGGGAGGAAGTTGACGGACGGAGAGAGGGATACGGTGACAGACGAAGAGAGGGAGGGAGGAAGGTGACGGACAGAGAGAGGGAGGAAGGTGACGGACAGAGAGAGGGAGGTAGGAAGGTGACGGACGGAGAGAGGGTGGAAGGTGACGGACAGAGAGTGGGAGGAAGGTGACGGACGGAGAGACGGGGGAGGAAGGTGACGGACAGAGAGAGGGAGGGAGGAAGGTGACGGAGGGAGAGAGGGAGGGAGGAAGGAAGGTGATGGACGGAGAGAGGGAGGGAGGAAGGTGACGGACGGAGAGAGGGAGGGAGGAAGGTGACGGACGGAGAGACGGGGGAGGAAGGTGACGGACAGAGAGAGGGAGGGAGGAAGGTGACGGAGGGAGAGAGAGAGGGAGGAAGGTGACGGACGGAGAGAGGGAGGGAGGAAGGAAGGTGATGGACGGAGAGAGGGAGGGAGGAAGGTGACGGACGGAGAGAGGGAGGGAGGAAGGTGACGGACGGAGAGAGGGAGGGAGGAACGTGACAGACGGAGAGAGGGAGAGAGGGAGGGAGGGAGGAAGGTGACAGACCGAGAGAGGGAGGGAGGAAGGTGACGGAGGGAGGGAGGTGGTGACAGACGGAGAGAGGGAGACGGTGACAGACGAAGAGAGGGAGGGAGGAGGTGAAGGACGGAGAGAGGGAGGGAGGAAGGTGACAGACGGAGAGAGGGAGGGAGCAATTTGACGGATGGAGAGAGGGAGGGAGGAAGGTGATGGACGGAGAGAGGGAGATGGTGACGGACAGAGAGAGGGAGGGAGGAAGGTGACAGACGGAGAGTAGGAAGGAGGAAGGTGACGGACGGAGAGAGGGAAGGAGAAGGTGACAGACGGAGAGAGGGAGAAGGTGACAGACGGAGAGAGGGAGACGGTGACGGACGGAGAGAGGGAGACGGTGACGGACGGAGAGAGGGAGACGGTGACGGACGGAGAGAGGGAGACGGTGACGGACGGAGAGAGGGAGGGAGGAAGGTGACGGACGGAGAGAGGGAGGCGGTGACGGATGGAGACAGAGAGGGAGAAGGTGACGGACGGAGAGAGGGAGGGAGGAAGTTGACGGACGGAGAGAGGGAGGGAGGAAGGTGACGGACGGAGAGAGGGAATGAGGTGACGGACAGAGAGAGGGAGGCAGGAAGGTGACGGAGGGAGAGAGGGAGTGAGGAAGGTGACGGACGGAGAGAGGGAGATGGTGACGGAGGGAGAGAGGGAGGGAGGAAGGTGGCGGACGGAGAGAGGGAGGGAGGAAGGTGACGGACGGAGAGAGGGAGGGAGGTGACGGACAGAGAGAGGGAGGTAGGAAGGTGACGGAGGGAGAGAGGGAGTTAGAAAGGTGACGGACGGAGAGAGGGAGGGAGGAAGGTGACGGACAGAGAGAGGGAGGGAGGAAGGTGACAGACGGAGAGAGGGAGGGAGGAAGGTGATGGACGGAGAGAGGGAGGAAGGTGACGGACGGAGAGACGGGGGAGGAAGGTGTCGGACGGAGAGACGGGGGAGGAAGGTGACGGACGGAGAGACGGGGGAGGAAGGTGACGGACGGAGAGAGGGAGAAGGTGACGGACGGAGAGAGGGAGAAGGTGACAGACGGAGAGAGGGAGAAGGTGACAGACGGAGAGAGGGAGACGGTGACGGACGGAGAGAGGGAGGGAGGAAGGTGACGGACGGAGAGAGCTAGAAGGTGACGGACGGAGAGAGGGAGAAGGTGACAGACGGAGAGAGGGAGACGGTGACGGACGGAGAGAGGGAGACGGTGACGGACGGAGAGAGGGTGGGAGGAAGGTGACAGACGGAGAGAGGGAGAAGGTGACAGACGGAGAGAGGGAGAAGGTGACAGACGGAGAGAGGGAGAAGGTGACAGACGGAGAGAGGGAGAAGGTGACAGACGGAGAGAGGGAGACGGTGACGGACGGAGAGAGGGAGGGAGGAAGGTGACGGACGGAGAGAGAGAGGGAGAAGGTGACGGACGGAGAGAGAGAGGGAGAAGGTGACGGACGGAGAGAGGGAGATGGTGATGGACGGAGAGAGGGAGGGAGGAAGGTGGCGGACGGAGAGAGGGAGACGGTGACGGATGGAGACAGAGAGGGAGAAGGTGACGGACGGAGAGAGGGAGGGAGGAAGGTGACGGACGGAGAGAGGGAGGGAGGTGATGGACGGAGAGAGGGAGGAAGGTGACGGACGGAGAGAGGGAGGGAGGAAGGTGACGGACGGAGAGAGGGAGTGAGGAAGGTGACGGACGGAGAGAGGGAGATGGTGACGGACAGAGAGAGGGAGGGAGGAAGGTGACAGACGGAGAGTGGGAAGGAAGAAGGTGACAGACGGAGAGTGGGAAGGAGGAAGGTGACGGACGGAGAGAGGGAAGGAGAAGGTGACAGACGGAGAGAGGGAGAAGGTGACAGATGGAGAGAGGGAGAAGGTGACAAACGGAGAGAGGGAGAAGGTGACAGACGGAGAGAGGGAGACGGTGACGGACGGAGATAGGGAGGGAGGAAGGTGACGGAGGGAGAGAGGGAGGGAGGTGATGGACGGAGAGAGGGAGGGAGGAAGGTGACGGACGGAGAGACGGGGGAGGAAGTTGACGGACGGAGAGACGGGGGAGGAAGTTGACGGACGGAGAGAGGGAGGAAGGAAGGTGACGGACGGAGAGAGGGAGGGAGGAAGGTGACGGACGGAGAGAGGGAGGGAGGAAGGTGACGGAGGGAGGGAGGTGGTGACAGACGGAGAGAGGGAGACGGTGACAGACGAAGAGAGGGAGGGAGGAGGTGAAGGACGGAGAGAGGGAGGGAGGAAGGTGACAGACGGAGAGAGGGAGGGAGGAATTTGACGGATGGAGAGAGGGAGGGAGGAAGGTGATGGACGGAGAGAGGGAGATGGTGACGGACAGAGAGAGGGAGGGAGGAAGGTGACGGACGGAGAGAGGGAGGGAGGAAGGTGACAGACGGAGAGTGGGAAGGAGGAAGGTGACGGACGGAGAGAGGGAAGGAGAAGGTGACAGACGGAGAGAGGGAGAAGGTGACAGACGGAGAGAGGGAGACGGTGACGGACGGAGAGAGGGAGACGGTGACGGACGGAGAGAGGGAGACGGTGACGGACGGAGAGAGGGAGGGAGGAAGGTGACGGACGGAGAGAGGGAGGCGGTGACGGATGGAGACAGAGAGGGAGAAGGTGACGGACGGAGAGAGGGAGGGAGGAAGTTGACGGACGGAGAGAGGGAGGGAGGAAGGTGACGGACGGAGAGAGGGAGGGAGGTGACGGACAGAGAGAGGGAGGCAGGAAGGTGACGGAGGGAGAGAGGGAGTGAGGAAGGTGACGGACGGAGAGAGGGAGATGGTGACGGAGGGAGAGAGGGAGGGAGGAAGTTGGCGGACGGAGAGAGGGAGGGAGGAAGGTGACGGACGGAGAGAGGGAGGGAGGTGACGGACAGAGAGAGGGAGGTAGGAAGGTGACGGAGGGAGAGAGGGAGTTAGAAAGGTGACGGACGGAGAGAGGGAGGGAGGAAGGTGACGGACAGAGAGAGGGAGGGAGGAAGGTGACAGACGGAGAGAGGGAGGGAGGAAGGTGATGGACGGAGAGAGGGAGGAAGGTGACGGACGGAGAGACGGGGGAGGAAGGTGTCGGACGGAGAGACGGGGGAGGAAGGTGACGGACGGAGAGACGGGGGAGGAAGGTGACGGACGGAGAGAGGGAGAAGGTGACGGACGGAGAGAGGGAGAAGGTGACAGACGGAGAGAGGGAGACGGTGACGGACGGAGAGAGGGAGGGAGGAAGGTGACGGACGGAGAGAGCTAGAAGGTGACGGACGGAGAGAGGGAGAAGGTGACAGACGGAGAGAGGGAGACGGTGACGGACGGAGAGAGGGAGACGGTGACGGACGGAGAGAGGGAGACGGTGACGGAGGGAGAGAGGGTGGGAGGAAGGTGACGGACGGAGAGAGGGAGAAGGTGACAGACGGAGAGAGGGAGAAGGTGACAGACGGAGAGAGGGAGAAGGTGACAGACGGAGAGAGGGAGACGGTGACAGACGGAGAGAGGGAGGGAGGAAGGTGACGGACGGAGAGAGAGAGGGAGAAGGTGACGGACGGAGAGAGAGAGGGAGAAGGTGACGGACGGAGAGAGGGAGAAGGTGACGGACGGAGAGAGGGAGATGGTGATGGACGGAGAGAGGGAGGGAGGAAGGTGGCGGACGGAGAGAGGGAGACGGTGACGGATGGAGACAGAGAGGGAGAAGGTGACGGACGGAGAGAGGGAGGGAGGAAGGTAACGGACGGAGAGAGGGAGGGAGGTGATGGACGGAGAGAGGGAGGAAGGTGACGGACGGAGAGAGGGAGGGAGGAAGGTGACGGACGGAGAGAGGGAGTGAGGAAGGTGACGGACGGAGAGAAGGAGATGGTGACGGACAGAGAGAGGGAGGGAGGAAGGTGACAGACGGAGAGTGGGAAGGAAGAAGGTGACAGACGGAGAGTGGGAAGGAGGAAGGTGACGGACGGAGAGAGGGAAGGAGAAGGTGACAGACGGAGAGAGGGAGAAGGTGACAGATGGAGAGAGGGAGAAGGTGACAAACGGAGAGAGGGAGAAGGTGACAGACGGAGAGAGGGAGACGGTGACGGACGGAGATAGGGAGGGAGGAAGGTGACGGAGGGAGAGAGGGAGGGAGGTGATGGACGGAGAGAGGGAGGGAGGAAGGTGACGGACGGAGAGACGGGGGAGGAAGTTGACGGACGGAGAGAGGGAGGAAGGAAGGTGACGGACGGAGAGAGGGAGGGAGGAAGGTGACGGACGGAGAGAGGGAGGGAGGAAGGTGACGGACGGAGAGAGGGAGGGAGGAAGGTGACGGACGGAGAGAGGGAGGGAGGAAGGTGACGGACGGAGAGAGGGAGGGAGGAAGGTGACGGACGGAGAGAGGGAGGGAGGAAGGTGACGGACGGAGAGAGGGAGGGAGGAAGGTGACGGACGGAGAGAGGGAGGGAGGAAGGTGACGGACGGAGAGAGGGAGGGTGGAAGGTGACGGACGGAGAGAGGGAGGGTGGAAGGTGACAGACGGGAGAGAGGGAGGTAGGAAGGTGACGGACGGAGAGGGGGAGGGAGGAAGGTGACGGACGGAGAGAGGGAGGGAGGAGGTGAAGGACGGAGAGTGGGAGGAAGGTGACGGAAAGAGAGAGGGAAGGAGGAAGGTGACGGACGGAGAGAGAGAGGGAGGAAGGTGACAGGCGGGAGGAGGTGAAGGACGGAGAGAGGGAGGGAGGAAGTTGATGGACGGAGAGAGGGAAGGAGGAATGTGACGAACGGAGAGAGGGAGGTAGGAAGGTGACGGACGGAGAGACGGGGGAGGAAGGTGACGGACGGAGAGAGGGAGGGAAGAAGGTGACGGACGTACAGAGAGAGGGAGGAAGGTGACGGACGGAGAGAGAGAGGGAGGAAGGTGACGGACGGAGAGAGAGAGGGAGGAAGGTGATGGACGGAGAGAGGAAGGGAGGAAGGTGACGGACGGAGAGACGGGGGAGGAAGGTGACGGACGGAGAGAGGGAGGGAGGAAGGTGACAGACGGAGAGAGGGAGGGAGGAAGGTGATGGACGGAGAGAGGGAGGGAGGAAGGTGACGGACGGAGAGAGGGAGGGAGGAAGGTGACGGACGGAGAGAGGGAGAGAGGAAGGTGACGGACGGAGAGAGGGAGGGAGGAAGGTGACTGACGGAGAGAGGGAGGGAGAAAGGTGACGGACGGAGAGAGGGAGAAGTTGACAGACGGAGAGAGGGAGGGCGGAAGGTGACAGACGGAGGGAGGGAGGGAGGAAGGTGACGGACCGAGAGAGGGAGGGAGGAAGGTGACGGACGGAGAGAGGGAGAGAGGAAGGTGACGGACGGAGAGAGGGAGGGAGGAAGGTGACAGAGGGAGGGAGGAGGTGAAGGACGGAGAGAGGGAGGGAGGAAGGTGACGGACGGTGAGAGGGAGGGAGGAAGGTGACGGAAAGAGAGAAGGAAGGAGGAAGGTGACGGACGGAGATAGGGAGGGAGGAAGGTGACGGACGGAGAGAGGGAGGGAGGAAGGTGACGGACGGAGGGAGGGAGGAAGGTGACGGACGGAGGGAGGGAGGGAGGAAGGTGACGGACGGAGACAGAGAGGGAGAAGGAGACGGACAGAGAGAGGGAGGGAGGAAGGTGACGGACGGAGAGAGGGAGGGAGGAAGGTGACGGACGGAGAGACAGGGGAGGAAGGTGACGGACGGAGAGAGGGAGGGAAGAAGGTGACGGACGGAGAGAGGGAGGGAGGAAGGTGACGGAGGGAGAGAGAGGGGGAGACTGTGACAGACGAAGTGAGGGAGGGACGAAGGTGACGGACGGAGAGAGGGAGACGTTGACAGACGAAGAGAGGGAGCGACGAAGGTGACGGAGGGAGGAAGGAGGTGAAGGTCGGAGAGAGGGAGGAAGGAAGGTGACGGACGGAGAGAGGGAGGGAGGAAGGTGACGTACGGAGAGAGGGAGGGAGGAAGGTGACGGACGGAGAGAGGGAGATGGTGACGGACAGAGAAAGGGAGGTAGGAAGGTGACGGACAGAGAGAGGGAGGTAGGAAGGTGACGGAGGGAGAGAGGGAGTGAGGAAGGTGACGGACGGAGAGAGGGAGATGGTGACGGACGGAGAGAGGGAGGTAGAAAGGTTACGGACAGAGAGAGGGAGGGAGGAAGGTGACTGAGGGAGAGAGGGAGGGAGGGAGGTGACGGACGGAGAGAGGGAGATGGTGACGGACAGAGAGAGGGAGGGAGGAAGGTGACAGACGGAGAGAGGGAGGGAGGAAGGTGACAGACGGAGAGTGGGAAGGAGGAAGGTGACGGACGGAGAGAGGGAAGGAGAAGGTGACAGACGGAGGGAGAAGGTGACAGACGGAGAGAGGGAGACGGTGATGGACGGAGAGAGGGAGACGGTGACGGACGGATAGAGGGAGGGAGGAAGGTGACGGACGGAGAGAGGGAGACGGTGACGGATGGAGACAGAGAGGGAGAAGGTGATGGACGGAGAGAGGGAGGGAGGAAGTTGACGGACGGAGAGAGGGAGGGAGGAAGGTGACGGACGGAGAGAGGGAGGGAGGTGACGGAGGGAGAGAGGGAGTGAGGAAGGTGACGGACGGAGAGAGGGAGATGGTGACGGACAGAGAGAGGGAGGGAGGAAGGTGGCGGACGGAGAGAGGGAGGGAGGAAGGTGACGGACGGAGAGAGGGAGGGAGGTGACGGACAGAGAGAGGGAGGTAGGAAGGTGACGGACGGAGTTAGGGAGACAGTGACGGACGGAGAGAAGGAGGGAGGAAGGTGACGGACGGAGAGAGGGAGGTAGAAAGGTGACGGACGGAGAGAGGGAGGGAGGAAGGTGACGGACGGAGAGAGGGAGGGAGGAAGGTGACGGACGGAGAGAGGGAGGGAGGAAGGTGACAGACGGAGAGTGGGAAGGAGGAAGGTGACGGACGGAGAGAGGGAGGGAGGAAGGTGATGGACGGAGAGAGGGAGGAAGGTGACGGACGGAAAGACGGGGAGGAAGGTGACGGACGGAGAGACGGGGGAGGAAGGTGACGGACGGAGAGACGGGGGAGGAAGGTGACGGACGGAGAGACGGGGGAGGAAGGTGACGGACGGAGAGAGGGAGAAGGTGACAGACGGAGAGAGGGAGAAGGTGACAGACGGAGAGAGGGAGACGGTGACGGACGGAGAGAGGGAGACGGTGACGGACGGAGAGAGGGAGGGAGGAAGGTGACGGACGGAGGTAGAAGGTGACGGACGGAGAGAGGGAGAAGGTGACAGACGGAGAGAGGGAGAAGGTGACAGACGGAGAGAGGGAGACGGTGACGGACGGAGAGAGGGAGACGGTGACGGACGGAGAGAGGGAGACGGTGACGGACGGAGAGAGGGTGGGAGGAAGGTGACGGACGGAGAGAGGGAGAAGGTGACAGACGGAGAGAGGGAGAAGGTGACAGACGGAGAGAGGGAGAAGGTGACAGACGGAGAGAGGGAGACGGTGACGGACGGAGAGAGGGAGGGAGGAAGGTGACGGACGGAGAGAGAGCGGGAGAAGGTGACGGACGGAGAGAGGGAGATGGTGATGTCGGAGAGAGGAAGGGAGGAAGGTGGCGGACGGAGAGAGGGAGACGGTGACGGATGGAGACAGAGAGGGAGAAGGTGACGGACGGAGAGAGGGAGGGAGGACGGTGACGGACGGAGAGAGGGAGGGAGGTGATGGACGGAGAGAGGGAGGAAGGTGACGGACGGAGAGAGGGAGGGAGGAAGGTGACGGACGGAGAGACGGGGGAGGAAGGTGACGGACGGAGAGAGGGAGGGAGGACGGTGACGGACGGAGAGAGGGAGGGAGGACGGTGACGGACGGAGAGAGGGAGGGAGGAAGGTGACGGACGGAGAGAGGGAGGGAGGAAGGTGACGGACGGAGAGAGGGAGGGAGGAAGGTGACGGACGGAGAGAGGGAGGGAGGAAGGTGACAGATGGAGAGAGGGAGGGTGGAAGGTGACAGACGGGAGAGAGGGAGGGAGGAAGGTGACGGAGGGAGGGAGGAGGTGAAGGATGGAGAGAGGGAGGGAGGAAGGTGACGGACGGAGAGACGGGGGAGGAAGTTGACGGACGGAGAGAGGGAGGAAGGAAGGTGACGGACGGAGAGAGGGAGGGAGGAAGGTGACGGACGGAGAGAGGGAGGGAGGAAGGTGACGGACGGAGAGAGGGAGGGAGGAAGGTGACGGACGGAGAGAGGGAGGGAGGAAGGTGACGGACGGAGAGAGGGAGGGAGGAAGGTGACGGACGGAGAGAGGGAGGGAGGAAGGTGACGGACGGAGAGAGGGAGGGAGGAAGGTGACGGACGGAGAGAGGGAGGGTGGAAGGTGACAGACGGGAGAGAGGGCGGTAGGAAGGTGACGGACGGAGAGGGGGAGGGAGGAAGGTGACGGACGGAGAGAGGGAGGGAGGAGGTGAAGGACGGAGAGTGGGAGGAAGGTGACGGAAAGAGAGAGGGAAGGAGGAAGGTGACGGACGGAGAGAGAGAGGGAGGAAGGTGACAGGCGGGAGGAGGTGAAGGACGGAGAGAGGGAGGGAGGAAGTTGATGGACGGAGAGAGGGAAGGAGGAATGTGACGAACGGAGAGAGGGAGGTAGGAAGGTGACGGACGGAGAGACGGGGGAGGAAGGTGACGGACGGAGAGAGGGAGGGAAGAAGGTGACGGACGTACAGAGAGAGGGAGGAAGGTGACGGACGGAGAGAGAGAGGGAGGAAGGTGACGGACGGAGAGAGAGAGGGAGGAAGGTGATGGACGGAGAGAGGAAGGGAGAAAGGTGACGGACGGAGAGACGGGGGAGGAAGGTGACGGACGGAGAGAGGGAGGGAGGAAGGTGACGGACGGAGAGAGGGAGGGAGGAAGGTGACGGACGGAGAGAGGGAGAGAGGAAGGTGACGGACGGAGAGAGGGAGGGAGGAAGGTGACTGACGGAGAGAGGGAGGGAGAAAGGTGACGGACGGAGAGAGGGAGAAGTTGACAGACGGAGAGAGGGAGGGCGGAAGGTGACAGACGGAGGGAGGGAGGGAGGAAGGTGACGGACCGAGAGAGGGAGGGAGGAAGGTGACGGACGGAGAGAGGGAGAGAGGAAGGTGACGGACGGAGAGAGGGAGGGAGGAAGGTGACAGAGGGAGGGAGGAGGTGAAGGACGGAGAGAGGGAGGGAGGAAGGTGACGGACGGTGAGAGGGAGGGAGGAAGGTGACGGAAAGAGAGAAGGAAGGAGGAAGGTGACGGACGGAGAGAGGGAGGGAGGAAGGTGACGGACGGAGAGAGGGAGGGAGGAAGGTGACGGACGGAGGGAGGGAGGAAGGTGACGGACGGAGGGAGGGAGGGAGGAAGGTGACGGACGGAGACAGAGAGGGAGAAGGAGACGGACAGAGAGAGGGAGGGAGGAAGGTGACGGACGGAGAGAGGGAGGGAGGAAGGTGACGGACGGAGAGACAGGGGAGGAAGGTGACGGACGGAGAGAGGGAGGGAAGAAGGTGACGGACGGAGAGAGGGAGGGAGGAAGGTGACGGAGGGAGAGAGAGGGGGAGACTGTGACAGACGAAGAGAGGGAGGGACGAAGGTGACGGACGGAGAGAGGGAGACGTTGACAGACGAAGAGAGGGAGCGACGAAGGTGACGGAGGGAGGAAGGAGGTGAAGGTCGGAGAGAGGGAGGAAGGAAGGTGACGGACGGAGAGAGGGAGGGAGGAAGGTGACGTACGGAGAGAGGGAGGGAGGAAGGTGACGGACGGAGAGAGGGAGAAGGTGACGGACAGAGAAAGGGAGGTAGGAAGGTGACGGACAGAGAGAGGGAGGTAGGAAGGTGACGGAGGGAGAGAGGGAGTGAGGAAGGTGACGGACGGAGAGAGGGAGATGGTGACGGACGGAGAGAGGGAGGTAGAAAGGTTACGGACAGAGAGAGGGAGGGAGGAAGGTGACTGAGGGAGAGAGGGAGGGAGGGAGGTGACGGACGGAGACAGAGAGGGAGAAGGAGACGGACAGAGAGAGGGAGGGAGGAAGGTGACGGACGGAGAGAGGGAGGGAGGAAGGTGACGGACGGAGGGAGGGAGGGAGGAAGGTGACGGACGGAGACAGAGAGGGAGAAGGAGACGGACAGAGGGAGGGAGGGAGGAAGGTGACGGACGGAGAGAGGGAGGGAGGAAGGTGACGGACGGAGAGACAGGGGAGGAAGGTGACGGACGGAGAGAGGGAGGGAAGAAGGTGACGGACGGAGAGAGGGAGGGAGGAAGGTGACGGAGGGAGAGAGAGGGGGAGACTGTGACAGACGAAGAGAGGGAGGGACGAAGGTGATGGACGGAGAGAGGGAGACGTTGACAGACGAAGAGAGGGAGCGACGAAGGTGACGGAGGGAGGAAGGAGGTGAAGGTCGGAGAGAGGGAGGAAGGAAGGTGACGGACGGAGAGAGGGAGGGAGGAAGGTGACGTACGGAGAGAGGGAGGGAGGAAGGTGACGGACGGAGAGAGGGAGATGGTGACGGACAGAGAAAGGGAGGTAGGAAGGTGACGGACTGAGAGAGGGAGGTAGGAAGGTGACGGAGGGAGAGAGGGAGTGAGGAAGGTGACGGACGGAGAGAGGGAGATGGTGACGGACGGAGAGAGGGAGGTAGAAAGGTTACGGACAGAGAGAGGGAGGGAGGAAGGTGACTGAGGGAGAGAGGGAGGGAGGGAGGTGACGGACGGAGAGAGGGAGATGGTGACGGACAGAGAGAGGGAGGGAGGAAGGTGACGGACGGAGAGAGGGAGGGAGGAAGGTGACAGACGGAGAGTGGGAAGGAGGAAGGTGACGGACGGAGAGAGGGAAGGAGAAGGTGACAGACGGAGGGAGAAGGTGACAGACGGAGAGAGGGAGACGGTGATGGACGGAGAGAGGGAGACGGTGACGGACGGATAGAGGGAGGGAGGAAGGTGACGGACGGAGAGAGGGAGACGGTGACGGATGGAGACAGAGAGGGAGAAGGTGATGGACGGAGAGAGGGAGGGAGGAAGTTGACGGACGGAGAGAGGGAGGGAGGAAGGTGACGGACGGAGAGAGGGAGGGAGGTGACGGACAGAGAGAGGGAGGTAGGAAGGTGACGGAGGGAGAGAGGGAGTGAGGAAGGTGACGGACGGAGAGAGGGAGATGGTGACGGACAGAGAGAGGGAGGGAGGAAGGTGGCGGACGGAGAGAGGGAGGTAGGAAGGTGACGGACGGAGTGAGGGAGACAGTGACGGACGGAGAGAAGGAGGGAGGAAGGTGACGGACGGAGAGAGGGAGGTAGAAAGGTGACGGACGGAGAGAGGGAGGGAGGAAGGTGACGGACGGAGAGAGGGAGGGAGGAAGGTGACAGACGGAGAGTGGGAAGGAGGAAGGTGACGGACGGAGAGAGGGAGGGAGGAAGGTGATGGACGGAGAGAGGGAGGAAGGTGACGGACGGAAAGACGGGGAGGAAGGTGACGGACGGAGAGACGGGGGAGGAAGGTGACGGACGGAGAGACGGGGGAGGAAGGTGACGGACGGAGAGACGGGGGAGGAAGGTGACGGACGGAGAGAGGGAGAAGGTGACAGACGGAGAGAGGGAGAAGGTGACAGACGGAGAGAGGGAGACGGTGACGGACGGAGAGAGGGAGGGAGGAAGGTGACGGACGGAGAGAGGTAGAAGGTGACGGACGGAGAGAGGGAGAAGGTGACAGACGGAGAGAGGGAGAAGGTGACAGACGGAGAGAGGGAGACGGTGACGGACGGAGAGAGGGAGACGGTGACGGACGGAGAGAGGGTGGGAGGAAGGTGACGGACGGAGAGAGGGAGAAGGTGACAGACGGAGAGAGGGAGAAGGTGACAGACGGAGAGAGGGAGAAGGTGACAGACGGAGAGAGGGAGACGGTGACGGACGGAGAGAGGGAGGGAGGAAGGTGACGGACGGAGAGAGAGCGGGAGAAGGTGACGGACGGAGAGAGGGAGATGGTGATGTCGGAGAGAGGAAGGGAGGAAGGTGGCGGACGGAGAGAGGGAGACGGTGACGGATGGAGACAGAGAGGGAGAAGGTGACGGACGGAGAGAGGGAGGGAGGACGGTGACGGACGGAGAGAGGGAGGGAGGTGATGGACGGAGAGAGGGAGGAAGGTGACGGACGGAGAGAGGGAGGGAGGAAGGTGACGGACGGAGAGACGGGGGAGGAAGGTGACGGACGGAGAGAGGGAGGGAGGACGGTGACGGACGGAGAGAGGGAGGGAGGACGGTGACGGACGGAGAGAGGGAGGGAGGAAGGTGACGGACGGAGAGAGGGAGGGAGGAAGGTGACGGACGGAGAGAGGGAGGGAGGAAGGTGACGGACGGAGAGAGGGAGGGAGGAAGGTGACAGATGGAGAGAGGGAGGGTGGAAGGTGACAGACGGGAGAGAGGGAGGGAGGAAGGTGACGGAGGGAGGGAGGAGGTGAAGGATGGAGAGAGGGAGGGAGGAAGGTGACGGACGGAGAGACGGGGGAGGAAGTTGACGGACGGAGAGAGGGAGGAAGGAAGGTGACGGACGGAGAGAGGGAGGGAGGAAGGTGACGGACGGAGAGAGGGAGGGAGGAAGGTGACGGACGGAGAGAGGGAGGGAGGAAGGTGACGGACGGAGAGAGGGAGGGAGGAAGGTGACGGACGGAGAGAGGGAGGGAGGAAGGTGACGGACGGAGAGAGGGAGGGAGGAAGGTGACGGACGGAGAGAGGGAGGGTGGAAGGTGACAGACGGGAGAGAGGGAGGTAGGAAGGTGACGGACGGAGAGGGGGAGGGAGGAAGGTGACGGACGGAGAGAGGGAGGGAGGAGGTGAAGGACGGAGAGTGGGAGGAAGGTGACGGAAAGAGAGAGGGAAGGAGGAAGGTGACGGACGGAGAGAGAGAGGGAGGAAGGTGACAGGCGGGAGGAGGTGAAGGACGGAGAGAGGGAGGGAGGAAGTTGATGGACGGAGAGAGGGAAGGAGGAATGTGACGAACGGAGAGAGGGAGGTAGGAAGGTGACGGACGGAGAGACGGGGGAGGAAGGTGACGGACGGAGAGAGGGAGGGAAGAAGGTGACGGACGTACAGAGAGAGGGAGGAAGGTGACGGACGGAGAGAGAGAGGGAGGAAGGTGACGGACGGAGAGAGAGAGGGAGGAAGGTGATGGACGGAGAGAGGAAGGGAGAAAGGTGACGGACGGAGAGACGGGGGAGGAAGGTGACGGACGGAGAGAGGGAGGGAGGAAGGTGACAGACGGAGAGAGGGAGGGAGGAAGGTGATGGACGGAGAGAGGGAGGGAGGAAGGTGACGGACGGAGAGAGGGAGGGAGGAAGGTGACGGACGGAGAGAGGGAGAGAGGAAGGTGACGGACGGAGAGAGGGAGGGAGGAAGGTGACTGACGGAGAGAGGGAGGGAGAAAGGTGACGGACGGAGAGAGGGAGAAGTTGACAGACGGAGAGAGGGAGGGCGGAAGGTGACAGATGGAGGGAGGGAGGGAGGAAGGTGACGGACCGAGAGAGGGAGGGAGGAAGGTGACGGACGGAGAGAGGGAGAGAGGAAGGTGACGGACGGAGAGAGGGAGGGAGGAAGGTGACAGAGGGAGGGAGGAGGTGAAGGACGGAGAGAGGGAGGGAGGAAGGTGACGGACGGTGAGAGGGAGGGAGGAAGGTGACGGAAAGAGAGAAGGAAGGAGGAAGGTGACGGACGGAGAGAGGGAGGGAGGAAGGTGACGGACGGAGAGAGGGAGGGAGGAAGGTGACGGACGGAGGGAGGGAGGAAGGTGACGGACGGAGGGAGGGAGGGAGGAAGGTGACGGACGGAGACAGAGAGGGAGAAGGAGACGGACAGAGAGAGGGAGGGAGGAAGGTGACGGACGGAGAGAGGGAGGGAGGAAGGTGACGGACGGAGAGACAGGGGAGGAAGGTGACGGACGGAGAGAGGGAGGGAAGAAGGTGACGGACGGAGAGAGGGAGGGAGGAAGGTGACGGAGGGAGAGAGAGGGGGAGACTGTGACAGACGAAGAGAGGGAGGGACGAAGGTGACGGACGGAGAGAGGGAGACGTTGACAGACGAAGAGAGGGAGCGACGAAGGTGACGGAGGGTGGAAGGAGGTGAAGGTCGGAGAGAGGGAGGAAGGAAGGTGACGGACGGAGAGAGGGAGGGAGGAAGGTGACGTACGGAGAGAGGGAGGGAGGAAGGTGACGGACGGAGAGAGGGAGATGGTGACGGACAGAGAAAGGGAGGTAGGAAGGTGACGGACAGAGAGAGGGAGGTAGGAAGGTGACGGAGGGAGAGAGGGAGTGAGGAAGGTGACGGACGGAGAGAGGGAGATGGTGACGGACGGAGAGAGGGAGGTAGAAAGGTTACGGACAGAGAGAGGGAGGGAGGAAGGTGACTGAGGGAGTGAGGGAGGGAGGGAGGTGACGGACGGAGAGAGGGAGATGGTGACGGACAGAGAGAGGGAGGGAGGAAGGTGACAGACGGAGAGAGGGAGGGAGGAAGGTGACAGACGGAGAGTGGGAAGGAGGAAGGTGACGGACGGAGAGAGGGAAGGAGAAGGTGACAGACGGAGGGAGAAGGTGACAGACGGAGAGAGGGAGACGGTGATGGACGGAGAGAGGGAGACGGTGACGGACGGATAGAGGGAGGGAGGAAGGTGACGGACGGAGAGAGGGAGACGGTGACGGATGGAGACAGAGAGGGAGAAGGTGATGGACGGAGAGAGGGAGGGAGGAAGTTGACGGACGGAGAGAGGGAGGGAGGAAGGTGACGGACGGAGAGAGGGAGGGAGGTGACGGACAGAGAGAGGGAGGTAGGAAGGTGACGGAGGGAGAGAGGGAGTGAGGAAGGTGACGGACGGAGAGAGGGAGATGGTGACGGACAGAGAGAGGGAGGGAGGAAGGTGGCGGACGGAGAGAGGGAGGGAGGAAGGTGACGGACGGAGAGAGGGAGGGAGGTGACGGACAGAGAGAGGGAGGTAGGAAGGTGACGGACGGAGTGAGGGAGACAGTGACGGACGGAGAGAAGGAGGGAGGAAGGTGACGGACGGAGAGAGGGAGGTAGAAAGGTGACGGACGGAGAGAGGGAGGGAGGAAGGTGACGGACGGAGAGAGGGAGGGAGGAAGGTGACAGACGGAGAGTGGGAAGGAGGAAGGTGACGGACGGAGAGAGGGAGGGAGGAAGGTGACGGACGGAGAGAGGGAGGAAGGTGACGGACGGAAAGACGGGGAGGAAGGTGACGGACGGAGAGACGGGGGAGGAAGGTGACGGACGGAGAGACGGGGGAGGAAGGTGACGGACGGAGAGACGGGGGAGGAAGGTGACGGACGGAGAGACGGGGGAGGAAGGTGACGGACGGAGAGAGGGAGAAGGTGACAGACGGAGAGAGGGAGAAGGTGACAGACGGAGAGAGGGAGACGGTGACGGACGGAGAGAGGGAGGGAGGAAGGTGGCGGACGGAGAGAGGGAGGGAGGAAGGTGACGGACGGAGAGAGGGAGGGAGGTGACGGACAGAGAGAGGGAGGTAGGAAGGTGACGGACGGAGTGAGGGAGACAGTGACGGACGGAGAGAAGGAGGGAGGAAGGTGACGGACGGAGAGAGGGAGGTAGTAAGGTGACGGACGGAGAGAGGGAGGGAGGAAGGTGACGGACGGAGAGAGGGAGGGAGGAAGGTGACAGACGGAGAGTGGGAAGGAGGAAGGTGACGGACGGAGAGAGGGAGGGAGGAAGGTGACGGACGGAGAGAGGGAGGAAGGTGACGGACGGAAAGACGGGGAGGAAGGTGACGGACGGAGAGACGGGGGAGGAAGGTGACGGACGGAGAGACGGGGGAGGAAGGTGACGGACGGAGAGACGGGGGAGGAAGGTGACGGACGGAGAGACGGGGGAGGAAGGTGACGGACGGAGAGAGGGAGAAGGTGACAGACGGAGAGAGGGAGAAGGTGACA
Source organism: Carcharodon carcharias (assembly GCF_017639515.1). Classification (NCBI taxonomy): domain Eukaryota; kingdom Metazoa; phylum Chordata; class Chondrichthyes; order Lamniformes; family Lamnidae; genus Carcharodon; species Carcharodon carcharias. The sequence goes on from NC_054501.1 coordinate 4,324,201, forward strand.
GACGGAGAGAGGGAGACGGTGACGGACGGAGAGAGGGAGGGAGGAAGGTGACGGACGGAGAGAGGTAGAAGGTGACGGACGGAGAGAGGGAGAAGGTGACAGACGGAGAGAGGGAGAAGGTGACAGACGGAGAGAGGGAGAAGGTGACAGACGGAGAGAGGGAGACGGTGACGGACGGAGAGAGGGAGACGGTGACGGACGGAGAGAGGGTGGGAGGAAGGTGACGGACGGAGAGAGGGAGAAGGTGACAGACGGAGAGAGGGAGAAGGTGACAGACGGAGAGAGGGAGAAGGTGACAGACGGAGAGAGGGAGACGGTGACAGACGGAGAGAGGGAGACGGTGACGGACGGAGAGAGGGAGGGAGGAAGGTGACGGACGGAGAGAGGGAGGGAGGAAGGTGACGGACGGAGAGAGGGAGATGGTGATGTCGGAGAGAGGAAGGGAGGAAGGTGGCGGACGGAGAGAGGGAGACGGTGACGGATGGAGACAGAGAGGGAGAAGGTGACGGACGGAGAGAGGGAGGGAGGACGGTGACGGACGGAGAGAGGGAGGGAGGTGATGGACGGAGAGAGGGAGGAAGGTGACGGACGGAGAGAGGGAGGGAGGAAGGTGACGGACGGAGAGACGGGGGAGGAAGGTGACGGACGGAGAGAGGGAGGGAGGACGGTGACGGACGGAGAGAGGGAGGGAGGACGGTGACGGACGGAGAGAGGGAGGGAGGAAGGTGACGGACGGAGAGAGGGAGGGAGGAAGGTGACGGACGGAGAGAGGGAGGGAGGAAGGTGACAGATGGAGAGAGGGAGGGTGGAAGGTGACAGACGGGAGAGAGGGAGGGAGGAAGGTGACGGAGGGAGGGAGGAGGTGAAGGATGGAGAGAGGGAGGGAGGAAAGTGACGGACGGAGAGGGGGAGGAAGGTGACGGATAGAGAGAGGGAAGGAGGAATGTGACGGACGGAGAGAGGGAGGTAGGAAGGTAACGAACGGAGAGGGGGAGGGAGGAAGGTGACAGACGGAGAGAGGGAGGGTGGAAGGTGACAGACGGAGAGAGGGAGGGAGGAAGTTGACGGACGGAGAGAGGGATACGGTGACAGACGAAGAGAGGGAGGGAGGAAGGTGACGGACAGAGAGATTGAGGAAGGTGACGGACAGAGAGAGGGAGGTAGGAAGGTGACGGACGGAGAGAGGGAGGAAGGTGACGGACAGAGAGAGGGAGGAAGGTGACGGACGGAGAGACGGGGGAGGAAGGTGACGGACAGAGAGAGGGAGGGAGGAAGGTGACAGAGGGAGAGAGAGAGGGAGGAAGGTGACGGACGGAGAGAGGGAGGGAGAAAGGAAGGTGATGGACGGAGAGAGGGAGGGAGGAAGGTGACGGACGGAGAGTGGGAGGGAGGAAGGTGACAGACGGAGAGAGGGAGGGAGGAAGGTGACGGACAGAGAGAGAGATGGAGGAAGGTGACGGACGGAGAGAGGGAGGGAGGAAGGTGACAGACGGAGAGAGGGAGAGAGGAAGGGAGGGAGGAAGGTGACAGACCGAGAGAGGGAGGGAGGAAGGTGACGGAGGGAGGGAGGTGGTGACAGACGGAGACAGGGAGACGGTGACAGACGAAGAGAGGGAGGGAGGAGGTGAAGGACGGAGAGAGGGAGGGAGGAAGGTGACGGACGGAGAGAGGGAGGGAGGTAGGTGACGGACAAAGAGAGGGAGGGAGGAATGTGACGGATGGAGAGAGGGAAGTAGGAAGGTGACGGACGGAGAGGGGGAGGGAGGAAGGTGATGGACGGAGAGAGGGAGATGGTGACGGACAGAGAGAGGGAGGGAGGAAGGTGACGGATGGAGAGAGGGAGGGAGGAAGGTGACAGACGGAGAGTGGGAAGGAGGAAGGTGACGACGGAGAGAGGGAAGGAGAAGGTGACAGACGGAGAGAGGGAGACGGTGACGGACGGAGAGAGGGAGACGGTGACGGACGGAGAGAGGGAGGGAGGAAGGTGACGGACGGAGAGAGGGAGATGGTGATGGACGGAGAGAGGGAGATGGTGATGGACGGAGAGAGGGAGATGGTGATGGACGGAGGGAGGGAGGGAGGAAGGTGACGGACGGAGAGAGGGAGGGAGGAAGTTGACGGACGGAGAGAGGGAGGGAGGAAGGTGACGGACGGAGAGAGGGAGGGAGGTGACGGACAGAGAGAGGGAGGGAGGTGACGGACAGAGAGAGGGAGGCAGGAAGGTGACGGAGGGAGAGAGGGAGTGAGGAAGGTGACGGACGGAGAGAGGGAGATGGTGACGGACGGAGAGAGGGAGGGAGGAAGGTGGGGGATGGAGAGAGGGAGGGAGGAAGGTGACGGACGGAGAGAGGGAGGGAGGTGACGGACAGAGAGAGGGAGGTAGGAAGGTGACGGAGGGAGAGAGGGAGTTAGAAAGGTGACGGACGGAGAGAGGGAGGGAGGAAGGTGACGGACGGAGAGAGGGAGGGAGGAAGGTGATGGACGGAGAGAGGGAGGAAGGTGACGGACGGAGAGACGGGGGAGGAAGGTGTCGGACGGAGAGACGGGGGAGGAAGGTGACGGACGGAGAGACGGGGGAGGAAGGTGACGGACGGAGAGAGGGAGAAGGTGACAGACGGAGAGAGGGAGAAGGTGACAGACGGAGAGAGGGAGACGGTGACGGACGGAGAGAGGGAGGGAGGAAGGTGACGGACGGAGAGAGGTAGAAGGTGACGGACGGAGAGAGGGAGAAGGTGACAGACGGAGAGAGGGAGAAGGTGACAGACGGAGAGAGGGAGACGGTGACGGACGGAGAGAGGGAGACGGTGACGGACGGAGAGAGGGTGGGAGAAAGGTGACGGACGGAGAGAGGGAGAAGGTGACAGACGGAGAGAGGGAGAAGGTGACAGACGGAGAGAGGGAGAAGGTGACAGACGGAGAGAGGGAGAAGGTGACGGACGGAGAGAGGGAGACGGTGACGGACGGAGAGAGGGAGGGAGGAAGGTGACGGACGGAGAGAGAGAGGGAGAAGGTGACGGACGGAGAGAGGGAGATGGTGATGGACGGAGAGAGGGAGGGAGGAAGGTGGCGGACGGAGAGAGGGAGACGGTGACGGATGCAGACAGAGAGGGAGAAGGTGACGGACGGAGAGAGGGAGGGAGGAAGGTGACGGACGGAGAGAGGGAGGGAGGTGATGGACGGAGAGAGGGAGGAAGGTGACGGACGGAGAGAGGGAGGGAGGAAGGTGACGGATGGAGAGACAGGGGAGGAAGGTGACAGACGGAGAGAGGGAGGGAGGAAGGTGACGGACGGAGAGAGGGAGGGAGGAAGGTGACGGACGGAGAGAGGGAGGGAGGAAGGTGACGGACGGAGAGACGGGGGAGGAAGGTGACGGACGGAGAGAGGGAGGGAGGAAGGTGACGGACGGAGAGAGGGAGGGAGGAAGGTGACAGATGGAGAGAGGGAGGGTGGAAGGTGACAGACGGAGAGAGGGAGGGAGGTGACGGACAGAGAGAGGGAGGTAGGAAGGTGACGGAGGGAGAGAGGGAGTTAGAAAGGTGACGGACGGAGAGAGGGAGGGAGGAAGGTGACGGACGGAGAGAGGGAGGGAGGAAGGTGACAGACGGAGAGTGGGAAGGAGGAAGGTGACGGACGGAGAGAGGGAGGGAGGAAGGTGATGGACGGAGAGAGGGAGGAAGGTGACGGATGGAGAGACGGTGGAGGAAGGTGTCGGAAGGAGAGACGGGGGAGGAAGGTGACGGACGGAGAGAGGGAGAAGGTGACAGACGGAGAGAGGGAGAAGGTGACAGACGGAGAGAGGGAGAAGGTGACAGACGGAGAGAGGGAGAAGGTGACAGACGGAGAGAGGGAGACGGTGACGGACGGAGAGAGGGAGGGAGGAAGGTGACGGACGGAGAGAGGTAGAAGGTGACGGACGGAGAGAGGGAGAAGGTGACGGACGGAGAGAGGGAGAAGGTGACAGACGGAGAGAGGGAGAAGGTGACAGACGGAGAGAGGGAGACGGTGACAGACGGAGAGAGGGAGACGGTGACGGACGGAGAGAGGGAGACGGTGACGGACGGAGAGAGGGAGACGGTGACGGACGGAGAGAGGGTGGGAGGAAGGTGACGGACAGAGAGAGGGAGAAGGTGACAGACGGAGAGAGGGAGAAGGTGACAGACGGGGAGAGGGCGACGGTGACGGACGGAGAGAGGGAGGGAGGAAGGTGACGGACGGAGAGAGAGAGGGAGAAGGTGACGGACGGAGAGAGGGAGATGGTGATGGACGGAGAGAGGGAGGGAGGAAGGTGGCGGACGGAGAGAGGGAGACGGTGACGGATGGAGACAGAGAGGGAGAAGGTGACGGACGGAGAGAGGGAGGGAGGAAGGTGACGGACGGAGAGAGGGAGGGAGGTGATGGACGGAGAGAGGGAGGAAGGTGACGGACAGAGAGAGGGAGGGAGGAAGGTGACGGACGGAGAGACAGGGGAGGAAGGTGACAGACGGAGAGACGGGGGAGGAAGGCGACGGACGGAGAGAGGGAGGGAGGAAGGTGACGGACGGAGAGAGGGAGGGAGGAAGGTGACGGACGGAGAGAGGGAGGGAGGTGACGGACAGAGAGAGGGAGGGAGGTGACGGACAGAGAGAGGGAGGCAGGAAGGTGACGGAGGGAGAGAGGGAGTGAGGAAGGTGACGGACGGAGAGAGGGAGATGGTGACGGACGGAGAGAGGGAGGGAGGAAGGTGGGGGATGGAGAGAGGGAGGGAGGAAGGTGACGGACGGAGAGAGGGAGGGAGGTGACGGACAGAGAGAGGGAGGTAGGAAGGTGACGGAGGGAGAGAGGGAGTTAGAAAGGTGACGGACGGAGAGAGGGAGGGAGGAAGGTGACGGACGGAGAGAGGGAGGGAGGAAGGTGATGGACGGAGAGAGGGAGGAAGGTGACGGACGGAGAGACGGGGGAGGAAGGTGTCGGACGGAGAGACGGGGGAGGAAGGTGACGGACGGAGAGACGGGGGAGGAAGGTGACGGACGGAGAGAGGGAGAAGGTGACAGACGGAGAGAGGGAGAAGGTGACAGACGGAGAGAGGGAGACGGTGACGGACGGAGAGAGGGAGGGAGGAAGGTGACGGACGGAGAGAGGTAGAAGGTGACGGACGGAGAGAGGGAGAAGGTGACAGACGGAGAGAGGGAGAAGGTGACAGACGGAGAGAGGGAGACGGTGACGGACGGAGAGAGGGAGACGGTGACGGACGGAGAGAGGGTGGGAGAAAGGTGACGGACGGAGAGAGGGAGAAGGTGACAGACGGAGAGAGGGAGAAGGTGACAGACGGAGAGAGGGAGAAGGTGACAGACGGAGAGAGGGAGAAGGTGACGGACGGAGAGAGGGAGACGGTGACGGACGGAGAGAGGGAGGGAGGAAGGTGACGGACGGAGAGAGAGAGGGAGAAGGTGACGGACGGAGAGAGGGAGATGGTGATGGACGGAGAGAGGGAGGGAGGAAGGTGGCGGACGGAGAGAGGGAGACGGTGACGGATGCAGACAGAGAGGGAGAAGGTGACGGACGGAGAGAGGGAGGGAGGAAGGTGACGGACGGAGAGAGGGAGGGAGGTGATGGACGGAGAGAGGGAGGAAGGTGACGGACGGAGAGAGGGAGGGAGGAAGGTGACGGATGGAGAGACAGGGGAGGAAGGTGACAGACGGAGAGAGGGAGGGAGGAAGGTGACGGACGGAGAGAGGGAGGGAGGAAGGTGACGGACGGAGAGAGGGAGGGAGGAAGGTGACGGACGGAGAGACGGGGGAGGAAGGTGACGGACGGAGAGAGGGAGGGAGGAAGGTGACGGACGGAGAGAGGGAGGGAGGAAGGTGACAGATGGAGAGAGGGAGGGTGGAAGGTGACAGACGGAGAGAGGGAGGGAGGTGACGGACAGAGAGAGGGAGGTAGGAAGGTGACGGAGGGAGAGAGGGAGTTAGAAAGGTGACGGACGGAGAGAGGGAGGGAGGAAGGTGACGGACGGAGAGAGGGAGGGAGGAAGGTGACAGACGGAGAGTGGGAAGGAGGAAGGTGACGGACGGAGAGAGGGAGGGAGGAAGGTGATGGACGGAGAGAGGGAGGAAGGTGACGGATGGAGAGACGGTGGAGGAAGGTGTCGGAAGGAGAGACGGGGGAGGAAGGTGACGGACGGAGAGACGGGGGAGGAAGGTGACGGACGGAGAGAGGGAGAAGGTGACAGACGGAGAGAGGGAGAAGGTGACAGACGGAGAGAGGGAGAAGGTGACAGACGGAGAGAGGGAGAAGGTGACAGACGGAGAGAGGGAGACGGTGACGGACGGAGAGAGGGAGGGAGGAAGGTGACGGACGGAGAGAGGTAGAAGGTGACGGACGGAGAGAGGGAGAAGGTGACGGACGGAGAGAGGGAGAAGGTGACAGACGGAGAGAGGGAGAAGGTGACAGACGGAGAGAGGGAGACGGTGACAGACGGAGAGAGGGAGACGGTGACGGACGGAGAGAGGGAGACGGTGACGGACGGAGAGAGGGAGACGGTGACGGACGGAGAGAGGGTGGGAGGAAGGTGACGGACAGAGAGAGGGAGAAGGTGACAGACGGAGAGAGGGAGAAGGTGACAGACGGGGAGAGGGCGACGGTGACGGACGGAGAGAGGGAGGGAGGAAGGTGACGGACGGAGAGAGAGAGGGAGAAGGTGACGGACGGAGAGAGGGAGATGGTGATGGACGGAGAGAGGGAGGGAGGAAGGTGGCGGACGGAGAGAGGGAGACGGTGACGGATGGAGACAGAGAGGGAGAAGGTGACGGACGGAGAGAGGGAGGGAGGAAGGTGACGGACGGAGAGAGGGAGGGAGGTGATGGACGGAGAGAGGGAGGAAGGTGACGGACAGAGAGAGGGAGGGAGGAAGGTGACGGACGGAGAGACAGGGGAGGAAGGTGACAGACGGAGAGACGGGGGAGGAAGGCGACGGACGGAGAGAGGGAGGGAGGAAGGTGACGGACGGAGAGAGGGAGGGAGGAAGGTGACGGACGGAGAGACGGGGGAGGAAGGTGACGGACGGAGAGAGGGAGGGAGGAAGGTGACGGACGGAGAGAGGGAGGGAGGAAGGTGACAGATGGAGAGAGGGAGGGTGGAAGGTGACAGACGGGAGAGAGGGAGGGAGGAAGGTGACGGAGGGAGGGAGGAGGTGAAGGATGGAGAGAGGGAGGGAGGAAAGTGACGGACGGAGAGGGGGAGGAAGGTGACGGATAGAGAGAGGGAAGGAGGAATGTGACGGACGGAGAGCGGGAGGTAGGAAGGTGACGAACGGAGAGGGGGAGGGAGGAAGGTGACAGACGGAGAGAGGGAGGGTGGAAGGTGACAGACGGAGAGAGGGAGGGAGGAAGTTGACGGACAGAGAGAGGGAGGAAGGTGACGGACAGAGAGAGGGAGGTAGGAAGGTGACGGACGGAGAGAGGGAGGAAGGTGACGGACAGAGAGAGGGAGGAAGGTGACGGACGGAGAGACGGGGGAGGAAGGTGACGGACAGAGAGAGGGAGGGAGGAAGGTGACGGAGGGAGAGAGAGAGGGAGGAAGGTGACGGACGGAGAGAGGGAGGGAGGAAGGAAGGTGATGGACGGAGAGAGGGAGGGAGGAAGGTGACGGACGGAGAGTGGGAGGGAGGAAGGTGACAGACGGAGAGAGGGAGGGAGGAAGGTGACGGACAGAGAGAGGGAGGGAGGAAGGTGATGGATGGAGAGAGGGAGGGAGGAAGGTGACAGACGGAGAGAGGGAGAGAGGGAGGGAGGGAGGAAGGTGACAGACCGAGAGAGGGAGGGAGGAAGGTGACGGAGGGAGGGAGGTGGTGACAGACGGAGACAGGGAGACGGTGACAGACGAAGAGAGGGAGGGAGGAGGTGAAGGACGGAGAGAGGGAGGGAGGAAGGTCACGGACGGAGAGAGGGAGGGAGGTAGGTGACGGACAAAGAGAGGGAGGGAGGAATGTGACGGATGGAGAGAGGGAGGTAGGAAGGTGACGGACGGAGAGGGGGAGGGAGGAAGGTGATGGACGGAGAGAGGGAGATGGTGACGGACAGAGAGAGGGAGGGAGGAAGGTGACGGACAGAGAGAGGGAGGGAGGAAGGTGACAGACGGAGAGTGGGAAGGAGGAAGGTGACGGACGGAGAGAGGGAAGGAGAAGGTGACGGACGGAGAGAGAGAGATGGTGATGGACGGAGAGAGGGAGATGGTGATGGACGGAGGGAGGGAGGGAGGAAGGTGGCGGACGGAGAGAGGGAGACTGTGACGGATGGAGACAGAGAGGGAGAAGGTGACGGACGGAGAGAGGGAGGGAGGAAGTTAACGGACGGAGAGAGGGAGGGAGGAAGGTGACGGACGGAGAGAGGGAGGGAGGAAGGTGACGGACAGAGAGAGGGAGGCAGGAAGGTGACGGAGGGAGAGAGGGAGTGAGGAAGGTGACGGACGGAGAGAGGGAGATGGTGACGGACGGAGAGAGGGAGGGAGGAAGGTGGCGGATGGAGAGAGGGAGGGAGGAAGGTGACGGACGGAGAGAGGGAGGGAGGTGACGGACAGAGAGAGGGAGGTAGGAAGGTGACGGAGGGAGAGAGGGAGTTAGAAAGGTGACGGACGGAGAGAGGGAGGGAGGAAGGTGACGGACGGAGAGAAGGAGGGAGGAAGGTGACGGACGGAGAGTGGGAAGGAGGAAGGTGACGGACGGAGAGAGGGAGGGAGGAAGGTGATGGACGGAGAGAGGGAGGAAGGTGACGGACGGAGAGACGGGGGAGGAAGGTGTCGGACGGAGAGACGGGGGAGGAAGGTGACGGACGGAGAGACGGGGGAGGAAGGTGACGGACGGAGAGAGGGAGAAGGTGACAGACGGAGAGAGGGAGAAGGTGACAGACGGAGAGAGGGAGGAAGGTGACGGACGGAGAGAGGTAGAAGGTGACGGACGGAGAGAGGGAGAAGGTGACGGACGGAGAGAGGTAGAAGGTGACGGACGGAGAGAGGGAGAAGGTGACAGACGGAGAGAGGGAGAAGGTGACAGACGGAGAGAGGGAGACGGTGACGGACGGAGAGAGGGAGACGGTGACGGACGGAGAGAGGGTGGGAGGAAGGTGACAGACAGAGAGAGGGAGAAGGTGACAGACGGAGAGAGGGAGAAGGTGACGGACGGGGAGAGGGAGACGGTGACGGACGGAGAGAGGGAGGGAGGAAGGTGACGGACGGAGAGAGAGAGGGAGAAGGTGACGGACGGAGAGAGGGAGATGGTGATGGACGGAGAGAGGGAGGGAGGAAGGTGGCGGACGGAGAGAGGGAGACGGTGACGGATGCAGACAGAGAGGGAGAAGGTGACGGACGGAGAGAGGGAGGGAGGAAGGTGACGGACGGAGAGAGGGAGGGAGGTGATGGACGGAGAGAGGGAGGAAGGTGACGGACGGAGAGAGGGAGGGAGGAAGGTGACGGACGGAGAGACAGGGGAGGAAGGTGACAGACGGAGAGACGGGGGAGGAAGGTGACGGACGGAGAGAGGGAAGGAGGAATGTGACGGACGGAGAGAGGGAGGTAGGAAGGTGACGGACGGAGAGAGGGAGGTAGGAAGGTGACGAACGGAGAGGGGGAGGGAGGAAGGTGACAGACGGAGAGAGGGAGGGTGGAAGGTGACAGACGGAGAGAGGGAGGGAGGAAGGTGACGGACGGAGAGAGGGCTACGGTGACAGACGAAGAGAGGGAGGGAGGAAGGTGACGGACGGAGAGAGGGCTACGGTGACAGACGAAGAGAGGGAGGGAGGAAGGTGACGGACAGAGAGAGGGAGGAAGGTGACGGACAGAGAGAGGGAGGAAGGTGACGGACGGAGAGACGGGGGAGGAAGGTGACGGACAGAGAGAGGGAGGGAGGAAGGTGACGGACAGAGAGAGGGAGGTGACGGACGGAGAGAGGAAGGTGACGGACGGAGAGAGGAAGGTGACGGACGGAGAGAGGAAGGTGACGGACGGAGAGAGGAAGGTGACGGACGGAGAGAGGAAGGTGACGGACGGAGAGAGGAAGGTGACGGACGGAGAGAGGAAGGTGACGGACGGAGAGAGGAAGGTGACGGACGGAGAGAGGAAGGTGACGGACGGAGAGAGGAAGGTGACGGACGGAGAGAGGAAGGTGACGGACGGAGAGAGGAAGGTGACGGACGGAGAGAGGAAGGTGACGGACGGAGAGAGGAAGGTGACGGACGGAGAGAGGAAGGTGACGGACGGAGAGAGGAAGGTGACGGACGGAGAGAGGAAGGTGACGGACGGAGAGAGGAAGGTGACGGACGGAGAGAGGAAGGTGACGGACGGAGAGAGGAAGGTGACGGACGGAGAGAGGAAGGTGACGGACGGAGAGAGGAAGGTGACGGACGGAGAGAGGAAGGTGACGGACGGAGAGAGGAAGGTGACGGACGGAGAGAGGAAGGTGACGGACGGAGAGAGGAAGGTGACGGACGGAGAGAGGAAGGTGACGGACGGAGAGAGGAAGGTGACGGACGGAGAGAGGAAGGTGACGGACGGAGAGAGGAAGGTGACGGACGGAGAGAGGAAGGTGACGGACGGAGAGAGGAAGGTGACGGACGGAGAGAGGAAGGTGACGGACGGAGAGAGGAAGGTGACGGACGGAGAGAGGAAGGTGACGGACGGAGAGAGGAAGGTGACGGACGGAGAGAGGAAGGTGACGGACGGAGAGAGGAAGGTGACGGACGGAGAGAGGAAGGTGACGGACGGAGAGAGGAAGGTGACGGACGGAGAGAGGAAGGTGACGGACGGAGAGAAGGAGGGAGGAAGGTGGGGGATGGAGAGAGGGAGGGAGGAAGGTGACGGACGGAGAGAGGGAGGGAGGTGACGGACAGAGAGAGGGAGGTAGGAAGGTGACGGAGGGAGAGAGGGAGTTAGAAAGGTGACGGACGGAGAGAGGGAGGGAGGAAGGTGACGGACGGAGAGAGGGAGGGAGGAAGGTGATGGACGGAGAGAGGGAGGAAGGTGACGGACGGAGAGACGGGGGAGGAAGGTGTCGGACGGAGAGACGGGGGAGGAAGGTGACGGACGGAGAGACGGGGGAGGAAGGTGACGGACGGAGAGAGGGAGAAGGTGACAGACGGAGAGAGGGAGAAGGTGACAGACGGAGAGAGGGAGACGGTGACGGACGGAGAGAGGGAGGGAGGAAGGTGACGGACGGAGAGAGGTAGAAGGTGACGGACGGAGAGAGGGAGAAGGTGACAGACGGAGAGAGGGAGAAGGTGACAGACGGAGAGAGGGAGACGGTGACGGACGGAGAGAGGGAGACGGTGACGGACGGAGAGAGGGTGGGAGAAAGGTGACGGACGGAGAGAGGGAGAAGGTGACAGACGGAGAGAGGGAGAAGGTGACAGACGGAGAGAGGGAGAAGGTGACAGACGGAGAGAGGGAGAAGGTGACGGACGGAGAGAGGGAGACGGTGACGGACGGAGAGAGGGAGGGAGGAAGGTGACGGACGGAGAGAGAGAGGGAGAAGGTGACGGACGGAGAGAGGGAGATGGTGATGGACGGAGAGAGGGAGGGAGGAAGGTGGCGGACGGAGAGAGGGAGACGGTGACGGATGCAGACAGAGAGGGAGAAGGTGACGGACGGAGAGAGGGAGGGAGGAAGGTGACGGACGGAGAGAGGGAGGGAGGTGATGGACGGAGAGAGGGAGGAAGGTGACGGACGGAGAGAGGGAGGGAGGAAGGTGACGGATGGAGAGACAGGGGAGGAAGGTGACAGACGGAGAGAGGGAGGGAGGAAGGTGACGGACGGAGAGAGGGAGGGAGGAAGGTGACGGACGGAGAGAGGGAGGGAGGAAGGTGACGGACGGAGAGACGGGGGAGGAAGGTGACGGACGGAGAGAGGGAGGGAGGAAGGTGACGGACGGAGAGAGGGAGGGAGGAAGGTGACAGATGGAGAGAGGGAGGGTGGAAGGTGACAGACGGAGAGAGGGAGGGAGGTGACGGACAGAGAGAGGGAGGTAGGAAGGTGACGGAGGGAGAGAGGGAGTTAGAAAGGTGACGGACGGAGAGAGGGAGGGAGGAAGGTGATGGACGGAGAGAGGGAGGAAGGTGACGGATGGAGAGACGGTGGAGGAAGGTGTCGGAAGGAGAGACGGGGGAGGAAGGTGACGGACGGAGAGACGGGGGAGGAAGGTGACGGACGGAGAGAGGGAGAAGGTGACAGACGGAGAGAGGGAGAAGGTGACAGACGGAGAGAGGGAGAAGGTGACAGACGGAGAGAGGGAGAAGGTGACAGACGGAGAGAGGGAGACGGTGACGGACGGAGAGAGGGAGGGAGGAAGGTGACGGACGGAGAGAGGTAGAAGGTGACGGACGGAGAGAGGGAGAAGGTGACGGACGGAGAGAGGGAGAAGGTGACAGACGGAGAGAGGGAGAAGGTGACAGACGGAGAGAGGGAGACGGTGACAGACGGAGAGAGGGAGACGGTGACGGACGGAGAGAGGGAGACGGTGACGGACGGAGAGAGGGAGACGGTGACGGACGGAGAGAGGGTGGGAGGAAGGTGACGGACAGAGAGAGCGAGAAGGTGACAGACGGAGAGAGGGAGAAGGTGACAGACGGGGAGAGGGCGACGGTGACGGACGGAGAGAGGGAGGGAGGAAGGTGACGGACGGAGAGAGAGAGGGAGAAGGTGACGGACGGAGAGAGGGAGATGGTGATGGACGGAGAGAGGGAGGGAGGAAGGTGGCGGACGGAGAGAGGGAGACGGTGACGGATGGAGACAGAGAGGGAGAAGGTGACGGACGGAGAGAGGGAGGGAGGAAGGTGACGGACGGAGAGAGGGAGGGAGGTGATGGACGGAGAGAGGGAGGAAGGTGACGGACAGAGAGAGGGAGGGAGGAAGGTGACGGACGGAGAGACAGGGGAGGAAGGTGACAGACGGAGAGACGGGGGAGGAAGGCGACGGACGGAGAGAGGGAGGGAGGAAGGTGACGGACGGAGAGAGGGAGGGAGGAAGGTGACGGACGGAGAGACGGGGGAGGAAGGTGACGGACGGAGAGAGGGAGGGAGGAAGGTGACGGACGGAGAGAGGGAGGGAGGAAGGTGACAGATGGAGAGAGGGAGGGTGGAAGGTGACAGACGGGAGAGAGGGAGGGAGGAAGGTGACGGAGGGAGGGAGGAGGTGAAGGATGGAGAGAGGGAGGGAGGAAAGTGACGGACGGAGAGGGGGAGGAAGGTGACGGATAGAGAGAGGGAAGGAGGAATGTGACGGACGGAGTGAGGGAGGTAGGAAGGTGACGAACGGAGAGGGGGAGGGAGGAAGGTGACAGACGGAGAGAGGGAGGGTGGAAGGTGACAGACGGAGAGAGGGAGGGAGGAAGTTGACGGACAGAGAGAGGGAGGAAGGTGACGGACAGAGAGAGGGAGGTAGGAAGGTGACGGACGGAGAGAGGGAGGAAGGTGACGGACAGAGAGAGGGAGGAAGGTGACGGACGGAGAGACGGGGGAGGAAGGTGACGGACAGAGAGAGGGAGGGAGGAAGGTGACGGAGGGAGAGAGAGAGGGAGGAAGGTGACGGACGGAGAGAGGGAGGGAGGAAGGAAGGTGATGGACGGAGAGAGGGAGGGAGGAAGGTGACGGACGGAGAGTGGGAGGGAGGAAGGTGACAGACGGAGAGAGGGAGGGAGGAAGGTGACGGACAGAGAGAGGGAGGGAGGAAGGTGATGGATGGAGAGAGGGAGGGAGGAAGGTGACAGACGGAGAGAGGGAGAGAGGGAGGGAGGGAGGAAGGTGACAGACCGAGAGAGGGAGGGAGGAAGGTGACGGAGGGAGGGAGGTGGTGACAGACGGAGACAGGGAGACGGTGACAGACGAAGAGAGGGAGGGAGGAGGTGAAGGACGGAGAGAGGGAGGGAGGAAGGTCACGGACGGAGAGAGGGAGGGAGGTAGGTGACGGACAAAGAGAGGGAGGGAGGAATGTGACGGATGGAGAGAGGGAGGTAGGAAGGTGACGGACGGAGAGGGGGAGGGAGGAAGGTGATGGACGGAGAGAGGGAGATGGTGACGGACAGAGAGAGGGAGGGAGGAAGGTGACGGACAGAGAGAGGGAGGGAGGAAGGTGACAGACGGAGAGTGGGAGGGAGGAAGGTGACAGACGGAGAGTGGGAAGGAGGAAGGTGACGGACGGAGAGAGGGAAGGAGAAGGTGACGGACGGAGAGAGAGAGATGGTGATGGACGGAGAGAGGGAGATGGTGATGGACGGAGGGAGGGAGGGAGGAAGGTGGCGGACGGAGAGAGGGAGACTGTGACGGATGGAGACAGAGAGGGAGAAGGTGACGGACGGAGAGAGGGAGGGAGGAAGTTAACGGACGGAGAGAGGGAGGGAGGAAGGTGACGGACGGAGAGAGGGAGGGAGGAAGGTGACGGACAGAGAGAGGGAGGCAGGAAGGTGACGGAGGGAGAGAGGGAGTGAGGAAGGTGACGGACGGAGAGAGGGAGATGGTGACGGACGGAGAGAGGGAGGGAGGAAGGTGGCGGATGGAGAGAGGGAGGGAGGAAGGTGACGGACGGAGAGAGGGAGGGAGGTGACGGACAGAGAGAGGGAGGTAGGAAGGTGACGGAGGGAGAGAGGGAGTTAGAAAGGTGACGGACGGAGAGAGGGAGGGAGGAAGGTGACGGACGGAGAGAGGGAGGGAGGAAGGTGACGGACGGAGAGTGGGAAGGAGGAAGGTGACGGACGGAGAGAGGGAGGGAGGAAGGTGATGGACGGAGAGAGGGAGGAAGGTGACGGACGGAGAGACGGGGGAGGAAGGTGTCGGACGGAGAGACGGGGGAGGAAGGTGACGGACGGAGAGACGGGGGAGGAAGGTGACGGACGGAGAGAGGGAGAAGGTGACAGACGGAGAGAGGGAGAAGGTGACAGACGGAGAGAGGGAGGAAGGTGACGGACGGAGAGAGGTAGAAGGTGACGGACGGAGAGAGGGAGAAGGTGACGGACGGAGAGAGGTAGAAGGTGACGGACGGAGAGAGGGAGAAGGTGACAGACGGAGAGAGGGAGAAGGTGACAGACGGAGAGAGGGAGACGGTGACGGACGGAGAGAGGGAGACGGTGACGGACGGAGAGAGGGTGGGAGGAAGGTGACAGACAGAGAGAGGGAGAAGGTGACAGACGGAGAGAGGGAGAAGGTGACGGACGGGGAGAGGGAGACGGTGACGGACGGAGAGAGGGAGGGAGGAAGGTGACGGACGGAGAGAGAGAGGGAGAAGGTGACGGACGGAGAGAGGGAGATGGTGATGGACGGAGAGAGGGAGGGAGGAAGGTGGCGGACGGAGAGAGGGAGACGGTGACGGATGCAGACAGAGAGGGAGAAGGTGACGGACGGAGAGAGGGAGGGAGGAAGGTGACGGACAGAGAGAGGGAGGCAGGAAGGTGACGGAGGGAGAGAGGGAGTGAGGAAGGTGACGGACGGAGAGAGGGAGATGGTGACGGACGGAGAGAGGGAGGGAGGAAGGTGGCGGATGGAGAGAGGGAGGGAGGAAGGTGACGGACGGAGAGAGGGAGGGAGGTGACGGACAGAGAGAGGGAGGTAGGAAGGTGACGGAGGGAGAGAGGGAGTTAGAAAGGTGACGGACGGAGAGAGGGAGGGAGGAAGGTGACGGACGGAGAGAGGGAGGGAGGAAGGTGACGGACGGAGAGTGGGAAGGAGGAAGGTGACGGACGGAGAGAGGGAGGGAGGAAGGTGATGGACGGAGAGAGGGAGGAAGGTGACGGACGGAGAGACGGGGGAGGAAGGTGTCGGACGGAGAGACGGGGGAGGAAGGTGACGGACGGAGAGACGGGGGAGGAAGGTGACGGACGGAGAGAGGGAGAAGGTGACAGACGGAGAGAGGGAGAAGGTGACAGACGGAGAGAGGGAGGAAGGTGACGGACGGAGAGAGGTAGAAGGTGACGGACGGAGAGAGGGAGAAGGTGACGGACGGAGAGAGGTAGAAGGTGACGGACGGAGAGAGGGAGAAGGTGACAGACGGAGAGAGGGAGAAGGTGACAGACGGAGAGAGGGAGACGGTGACGGACGGAGAGAGGGAGACGGTGACGGACGGAGAGAGGGTGGGAGGAAGGTGACAGACAGAGAGAGGGAGAAGGTGACAGACGGAGAGAGGGAGAAGGTGACGGACGGGGAGAGGGAGACGGTGACGGACGGAGAGAGGGAGGGAGGAAGGTGACGGACGGAGAGAGAGAGGGAGAAGGTGACGGACGGAGAGAGGGAGATGGTGATGGACGGAGAGAGGGAGGGAGGAAGGTGGCGGACGGAGAGAGGGAGACGGTGACGGATGCAGACAGAGAGGGAGAAGGTGACGGACGGAGAGAGGGAGGGAGGAAGGTGACGGACGGAGAGAGGGAGGGAGGTGATGGACGGAGAGAGGGAGGAAGGTGACGGACGGAGAGAGGGAGGGAGGAAGGTGACGGACGGAGAGACAGGGGAGGAAGGTGACAGACGGAGAGACGGGGGAGGAAGGTGACGGACGGAGAGAGGGAAGGAGGAATGTGACGGACGGAGAGAGGGAGGTAGGAAGGTGACGGACGGAGAGAGGGAGGTAGGAAGGTGACGAACGGAGAGGGGGAGGGAGGAAGGTGACAGACGGAGAGAGGGAGGGTGGAAGGTGACAGACGGAGAGAGGGAGGGAGGAAGGTGACGGACGGAGAGAGGGCTACGGTGACAGACGAAGAGAGGGAGGGAGGAAGGTGACGGACAGAGAGAGGGAGGAAGGTGACGGACAGAGAGAGGGAGGAAGGTGACGGACGGAGAGACGGGGGAGGAAGGTGACGGACAGAGAGAGGGAGGGAGGAAGGTGACGGACAGAGAGAGGGAGGTGACGGACGGAGAGAGGAAGGTGACGGACGGAGAGAGGAAGGTGACGGACGGAGAGAGGAAGGTGACGGACGGAGAGAGGAAGGTGACGGACGGAGAGAGGAAGGTGACGGACGGAGAGAGGAAGGTGACGGACGGAGAGAGGAAGGTGACGGACGGAGAGAGGAAGGTGACGGACGGAGAGAGGAAGGTGACGGACGGAGAGAGGAAGGTGACGGACGGAGAGAGGAAGGTGACGGACGGAGAGAGGAAGGTGACGGACGGAGAGAGGAAGGTGACGGACGGAGAGAGGAAGGTGACGGACGGAGAGAGGAAGGTGACGGACGGAGAGAGGAAGGTGACGGACGGAGAGAGGAAGGTGACGGACGGAGAGAGGAAGGTGACGGACGGAGAGAGGAAGGTGACGGACGGAGAGAGCAAGGTGACGGACGGAGAGAGCAAGGTGACGGACGGAGAGAGCAAGGTGACGGACGGAGAGAGCAAGGTGACGGACGGAGAGAGCAAGGTGACGGACGGAGAGAGCAAGGTGACGGACGGAGAGAGCAAGGTGACGGACGGAGAGAGGCAAGGTGACGGACGGAGAGAGGAAGGTGACGGACGGAGAGAGGAAGGTGACGGACGGAGAGAGGAAGGTGACGGACGGAGAGAGGAAGGTGACGGACGGAGAGAGGAAGGTGACGGACGGAGAGAGGAAGGTGACGGACGGAGAGAGGAAGGTGACGGACGGAGAGAGGAAGGTGACGGACGGAGAGAGGAAGGTGACGGACGGAGAGAGGAAGGTGACGGACGGAGAGAGGAAGGTGACGGACGGAGAGAGGAAGGTGACGGACGGAGAGAGGAAGGTGACGGACGGAGAGAGGAAGGTGACGGACGGAGAGAGGAAGGTGACGGACGGAGAGAGGAAGGTGACGGACGGAGAGAGGAAGGTGACGGACGGAGGGAGGAAGGTGACGGACGGAGAGAAGGAGGGAGGAAGGTGACGGACGGAGAGAAGGAGGGAGGAAGGTGACGGACGGAGAGAAGGAGGGAGGAAGGTGACGGACGGAGAGAAGGAGGGAGGAAGGTGACGGACGGAGAGAAGGAGGGAGGAAGGTGACGGAGGGAGAGAGGGAGGGAGAAGGTGACGGACAGAGAGAGGGAGGGAGGAAGGTGACGGACGGAGAGAGAGAGGGAGACGGTGACAGACGGAGAGAGGGAGGGAGGAAGATGACGGACGGAGAGAGAGAGGGAGACGGTGACAGACGACGAGAGGGAGGGAGGAAGGTGACGGACGGAGAGAGGGAGGGAAGAAGGTGACGGAGGGAGAGAGGGAGGGAGGAAGGTGACGGATGGAGAGAGGGAGGGAGGGAGGAAGGTGACGGACGGAGAGAAGGAGGGAGGAAGGTGACGGGGGGAGAGAGGGAGAAGGTGACGGATGGAGAGAGGGAGGGAGGAAGGTGATGGACGGAGAGAGAGAGGGAGACGGTGACAGACGGAGAGAGGGAGGGAGGAAGGTGACGGACGGAGAGAGGGAGGAAAGAAGGTGACGGACGAAGAGAGGGAGGGAGGAAGGTGACAGATGGAGAGAGGGAGATGGTGACAGACGAAGAGAGGGAGGGAGGAAGGTGATGGACGGAGAGAGGGAGGAAGGTGACGGACGGAGAGACGGGGGAGGAAGGTGTCGGACGGAGAGACGGGGGAGGAAGGTGACGGACGGAGAGACGGGGGAGGAAGGTGACGGACGGAGAGAGGGAGAAGGTGACAGACGGAGAGAGGGAGAAGGTGACAGACGGAGAGAGGGAGAAGGTGACAGACGGAGAGAGGGAGAAGGTGACAGACGGAGAGAGGGAGAAGGTGACAGACGGAGAGAGGGAGACGGTGACGGACGGAGAGAGGGAGGGAGGAAGGTGACGGACGGAGAGAGGTAGAAGGTGACGGACGGAGAGAGGGAGAAGGTGACAGACGGAGAGAGGGAGAAGGTGACAGACGGAGAGAGGGAGAAGGTGACAGACGGAGAGAGGGAGACGGTGACGGACGGAGAGAGGGTGGGAGGAAGGTGACAGACAGAGAGAGGGAGAAGGTGACAGACGGAGAGAGGGAGAAGGTGACAGACGGGGAGAGGGAGACGGTGACGGACGGAGAGAGGGAGGGAGGAAGGTGACGGACGGAGAGAGAGAGGGAGAAGGTGACGGACGGAGAGAGGGAGATGGTGATGGACGGAGAGAGGAAGGTGACGGACGGAGAGAGGAAGGTGACGGACGGAGGGAGGAAGGTGACGGACGGAGAGAAGGAGGGAGGAAGGTGACGGACGGAGAGAAGGAGGGAGGAAGGTGACGGACGGAGAGAAGGAGGGAGGAAGGTGACGGACGGAGAGAAGGAGGGAGGAAGGTGACGGACGGAGAGAAGGAGGGAGGAAGGTGACGGACGGAGAGAAGGAGGGAGGAAGGTGACGGAGGGAGAGAGGGAGGGAGAAGGTGACGGACAGAGAGAGGGAGGGAGGAAGGTGACGGACGGAGAGAGAGAGGGAGACGGTGACAGACGGAGAGAGGGAGGGAGGAAGATGACGGACGGAGAGAGAGAGGGAGACGGTGACAGACGACGAGAGGGAGGGAGGAAGGTGACGGACGGAGAGAGGGAGGGAAGAAGGTGACGGAGGGAGAGAGGGAGGGAGGAAGGTGACGGATGGAGAGAGGGAGGGAGGGAGGAAGGTGACGGACGGAGAGAAGGAGGGAGGAAGGTGACGGGGGGAGAGAGGGAGAAGGTGACGGATGGAGAGAGGGAGGGAGGAAGGTGATGGACGGAGAGAGAGAGGGAGACGGTGACAGACGGAGAGAGGGAGGGAGGAAGGTGACGGACGGAGAGAGGGAGGGAAGAAGGTGACGGACGAAGAGAGGGAGGGAGGAAGGTGACAGATGGAGAGAGGGAGATGGTGACAGACGAAGAGAGGGAGGGAGGAAGGTGATGGACGGAGAGAGGGAGGAAGGTGACGGACGGAGAGACGGGGGAGGAAGGTGTCGGACGGCGAGACGGGGGAGGAAGGTGACGGACGGAGAGACGGGGGAGGAAGGTGACGGACGGAGAGAGGGAGAAGGTGACAGACGGAGAGAGGGAGAAGGTGACAGACGGAGAGAGGGAGAAGGTGACAGACGGAGAGAGGGAGAAGGTGACAGACGGAGAGAGGGAGAAGGTGACAGACGGAGAGAGGGAGACGGTGACGGACGGAGAGAGGGAGGGAGGAAGGTGACGGACGGAGAGAGGTAGAAGGTGACGGACGGAGAGAGGGAGAAGGTGACAGACGGAGAGAGGGAGAAGGTGACAGACGGAGAGAGGGAGAAGGTGACAGACGGAGAGAGGGAGACGGTGACGGACGGAGAGAGGGTGGGAGGAAGGTGACAGACAGAGAGAGGGAGAAGGTGACAGACGGAGAGAGGGAGAAGGTGACAGACGGGGAGAGGGAGACGGTGACGGACGGAGAGAGGGAGGGAGGAAGGTGACGGACGGAGAGAGAGAGGGAGAAGGTGACGGACGGAGAGAGGGAGATGGTGATGGACGGAGAGAGGGAGGGAGGAAGGTGGCGGACGGAGAGAGGGAGACGGTGACGGATGGAGACAGAGAGGGAGAAGGTGACGGACGGAGAGAGGGAGGGAGGAAGGTGACGGACGGAGAGAGGGAGGGAGGTGATGGACGGAGAGAGGGAGGAAGGTGACGGACGGAGAGAGGGAGGGAGGAAGGTGACGGACGGAGAGACAGGGGAGGAAGGTGACAGACGGAGAGACGGGGGAGGAAGGTGACGGACGGAGAGAGGGAGGGAGGAAGGTGACGGACGGAGAGAGGGAGGGAGGAAGGTGACGGACGGAGAGACGGGGGAGGAAGGTGACGGACGGAGAGAGGGAGGGAGGAAGGTGACGGACGGAGAGAGGGAGGGAGGAAGGTGACAGATGGAGAGAGGGAGAGTGGAAGGTGACAGACGGGAGAGAGGGAGGGAGGAAGGTGACGGAGGGAGGGAGGAGGTGAAGGATGGAGAGAGGGAGGGAGGAAAGTGACGGACGGAGAGGGGGAGGAAGGTGACGGATAGAGAGAGGGAAGGAGGAATGTGACGGACGGAGAGAGGGAGGTAGGAAGGTGACGAATGGAGAGAGGGAGGGTGGAAGGTGACAGACGGAGAGAGGGAGGGAGGAAGGTGACGGACGGAGAGAGGGATACGGTGACAGACGAAGAGAGGGAGGGAGGAAGGTGACGGACAGAGAGAGGGAGGAAGGTGACGGACAGAGAGAGGGAGGTAGGAAGGTGACGGACTGAGAGAGGGAGGAAGGTGACGGACGGAGAGACGGGGGAGGAAGGTGACGGACGGAGAGACGGGGGAGGAAGGTGACGGACGGAGAGAGGGAGGGAGGAAGGTGACGGACGGAGAGAGGAAGGTGACGGACGGAGAGAGGAAGGTGACGGACGGAGAGAGGAAGGTGACGGACGGAGAGAGGAAGGTGACGGACGGAGAGAGGAAGGTGACGGACGGAGAGAGGAAGGTGACGGACGGAGAGAGGAAGGTGACGGACGGAGAGAGGAAGGTGACGGACGGAGAGAGGAAGGTGACGGACGGAGAGAGGAAGGTGACGGACGGAGAGAGGAAGGTGACGGACGGAGAGAGGAAGGTGACGGACGGAGAGAGGAAGGTGACGGACGGAGAGAGGAAGGTGACGGACGGAGAGAGGAAGGTGACGGACGGAGAGAGGAAGGTGACGGACGGAGAGAGGAAGGTGACGGACGGAGAGAGGAAGGTGACGGACGGAGAGAGGAAGGTGACGGACGGAGAGAGGAAGGTGACGGACGGAGAGAGGAAGGTGACGGACGGAGAGAGGAAGGTGACGGACGGAGAGAGGAAGGTGACGGACGGAGAGAGGAAGGTGACGGACGGAGAGAGGAAGGTGACGGACGGAGAGAGGAAGGTGACGGACGGAGAGAGGAAGGTGACGGACGGAGAGAGGAAGGTGACGGACGGAGAGAGGAAGGTGACGGACGGAGAGAGGAAGGTGACGGACGGAGAGAGGAAGGTGACGGACGGAGAGAGGAAGGTGACGGACGGAGAGAGGAAGGTGACGGACGGAGAGAGGAAGGTGACGGACGGAGAGAGGAAGGTGACGGACGGAGAGAAGGAGGGAGGAAGGTGACGGACGGAGAGAAGGAGGGAGGAAGGTGACGGACGGAGAGAAGGAGGGAGGAAGGTGACGGACGGAGAGAAGGAGGGAGGAAGGTGACGGAGGGAGAGAGGGAGGGAGAAGGTGACGGACGGAGAGAGGGAGGGAGGAAGATGACGGACGGAGAGAGAGAGGGAGACGGTGACAGACGACGAGAGGGAGGGAGGAAGGTGACGGACGGAGAGAGGGAGGGAAGAAGGTGACGGAGGGAGAGAGGGAGGGAGGAAGGTGACGGATGGAGAGAGGGAGGGAGGGAGGAAGGTGACGGACGGAGAGAAGGAGGGAGGAAGGTGACGGGGGGAGAGAGGGAGAAGGTGACGGACGGAGAGAGGGAGGGAGGAAGGTGACGGACGGAGAGAGAGAGGGAGACGGTGACAGACGGAGAGAGGGAGGGAGGAAGGTGACGGACGGAGAGAGGGAGGGAAGAAGGTGACGGACGAAGAGAGGGAGGGAGGAAGGTGACAGATGGAGAGAGGGAGACGGTGACAGACGAAGAGAGGGAGGGAGGAAGGTGACGGAGGGAGGGAGGAGGTGAAGGTCGGAGTGAGGGAGGGAGGAAGGTGACAAACGGAGAGAGGGAGAGAGGAAGGTGATGGACAGAGAGAGGGAGGGAGGAAGGTGACAGACGGAGAGAGGGAGGGAGGAAGGCGACAGACGGAGAGTGGGAAGGAGGAAGGTGACAGACGGAGAGAGGGAGAAGGTGACAGACAGAGAGAGGGAGAAGGTGACAGACAGAGAGAGGGAGAAGGTGACGGACGGAGAGAGGGAGACGGTGACGGACGGAAAGAGGGAGACGGTGACGGACGGAGAGAGGGAGATGGTGATGGACGGAGAGAGGGAGGGAGGAAGGTGGCGGACGGAGAGAGGGAGGGAGGAAGGTGATGGACGGAGAGACGGGGGAGGAAGGTGACGGACGGAGAGAGGGAGGGAGGAAGGTGACGGACGGAGAGAGGGAGGGAGGAAGGTGACGGACGGAGAGAGGGAGGGAGGAAGGTGACGGACGGAGAGAGGGAGGGAGGAAGGTGACGGAGGGAGAGAGGAAGGTGACGGAGGGAGAGAGGAAGGTGACGGACGGAGAGAGGAAGGTGACGGACGGAGAGAGGAAGGTGACGGACGGAGAGAGGAAGGTGACGGACGGAGAGAGGAAGGTGACGGACGGAGAGAGGAAGGTGACGGACGGAGAGAGGAAGGTGACGGACGGAGAGAGGAAGGTGACGGACGGAGAGAGGAAGGTGACGGACGAAGAGAGGAAGGTGACGGACGGAGAGAGGAAGGTGACGGACGGAGAGAAGGAGGGAGGAAGGTGACGGACGGAGAGAAGGAGGGAGGAAGGTGACGGACGGAGAGAAGGAGGGAGGAAGGTGACGGACGGAGAGAAGGAGGGAGGAAGGTGACGGAGGGAGAGAGGGAGGGAGAAGGTGACGGACGGAGAGAGGGAGGGAGGAAGATGACGGACGGAGAGAGAGAGGGAGACGGTGACAGACGACGAGAGGGAGGGAGGAAGGTGACGGACGGAGAGAGGGAGGGAAGAAGGTGACGGAGGGAGAGAGGGAGGGAGGAAGGTGACGGATGGAGAGAGGGAGGGAGGGAGGAAGGTGACGGACGGAGAGAAGGAGGGAGGAAGGTGACGGACGGAGAGAAGGAGGGAGGAAGGTGACGGAGGGAGAGAGGGAGGGAGAAGGTGACGGACAGAGAGAGGGAGGGAGGAAGGTGACGGACGGAGAGAGAGAGGGAGACGGTGACAGACGGAGAGAGGGAGGGAGGAAGATGACGGACGGAGAGAGAGAGGGAGACGGTGACAGACGACGAGAGGGAGGGAGGAAGGTGACGGACGGAGAGAGGGAGGGAAGAAGGTGACGGAGGGAGAGAGGGAGGGAGGAAGGTGACGGATGGAGAGAGGGAGGGAGGGAGGAAGGTGACGGACGGAGAGAAGGAGGGAGGAAGGTGACGGGGGGGAGAGAGGGAGAAGGTGACGGATGGAGAGAGGGAGGGAGGAAGGTGATGGACGGAGAGAGAGAGGGAGACGGTGACAGACGGAGAGAGGGAGGGAGGAAGGTGACGGACGGAGAGAGGGAGGGAAGAAGGTGACGGACGAAGAGAGGGAGGGAGGAAGGTGACAGATGGAGAGAGGGAGATGGTGACAGACGAAGAGAGGGAGGGAGGAAGGTGATGGACGGAGAGAGGGAGGAAGGTGACGGACGGAGAGACGGGGGAGGAAGGTGTCGGACGGCGAGACGGGGGAGGAAGGTGACGGACGGAGAGACGGGGATGGAAGGTGACGGACGGAGAGAGGGAGAAGGTGACAGACGGAGAGAGGGAGAAGGTGACAGACGGAGAGAGGGAGAAGGTGACAGACGGAGAGAGGGAGAAGGTGACAGACGGAGAGAGGGAGAAGGTGACAGACGGAGAGAGGGAGACGGTGACGGACGGAGAGAGGGAGGGAGGAAGGTGACGGACGGAGAGAGGTAGAAGGTGACGGACGGAGAGAGGGAGAAGGTGACAGACGGAGAGAGGGAGAAGGTGACAGACGGAGAGAGGGAGAAGGTGACAGACGGGGAGAGGGAGACGGTGACGGACGGAGAGAGGGAGGGAGGAAGGTGACGGACGGAGAGAGAGAGGGAGAAGGTGACGGACGGAGAGAGGGAGATGGTGATGGACGGAGAGAGGGAGGGAGGAAGGTGGCGGACGGAGAGAGGGAGACGGTGACGGATGGAGACAGAGAGGGAGGAAGGTGACGGACGGAGAGAGAGAGGGAGAAGGTGACGGACGGAGAGAGGGAGATGGTGATGGACGGAGAGAGGGAGGGAGGAAGGTGGCGGACGGAGAGAGGGAGACGGTGACGGATGGAGACAGAGAGGGAGAAGGTGACGGACGGAGAGAGGGAGGGAGGAAGGTGACGGACGGAGAGAGGGAGGTAGGAAGGTGACGAATGGAGAGAGGGAGGGTGGAAGGTGACAGACGGAGAGAGGGAGGGAGGAAGGTGACGGACGGAGAGAGGGATACGGTGACAGACGAAGAGAGGGAGGGAGGAAGGTGACGGACAGAGAGAGGGAGGAAGGTGACGGACAGAGAGAGGGAGGTAGGAAGGTGACGGACAGAGAGAGGGAGGTAGGAAGGTGACGGACGGAGAGACGGGGGAGGAAGGTGACGGACGGAGAGACGGGGGAGGAAGGTGACGGACGGAGAGAGGGAGGGAGGAAGGTGACGGACGGAGAGAGGAAGGTGACGGACGGAGAGAGGAAGGTGACGGACGGAGAGAGGAAGGTGACGGACGGAGAGAGGAAGGTGACGGACGGAGAGAGGAAGGTGACGGACGGAGAGAGGAAGGTGACGGACGGAGAGAGGAAGGTGACGGACGGAGAGAGGAAGGTGACGGACGGAGAGAGGAAGGTGACGGACGGAGAGAGGAAGGTGACGGACGGAGAGAGGAAGGTGACGGACGGAGAGAGGAAGGTGACGGACGGAGAGAGGAAGGTGACGGACGGAGAGAGGAAGGTGACGGACGGAGAGAGGAAGGTGACGGACGGAGAGAGGAAGGTGACGGACGGAGAGAGGAAGGTGACGGACGGAGAGAGGAAGGTGACGGACGGAGAGAGGAAGGTGACGGACGGAGAGAGGAAGGTGACGGACGGAGAGAGGAAGGTGACGGACGGAGAGAGGAAGGTGACGGACGGAGAGAGGAAGGTGACGGACGGAGAGAGGAAGGTGACGGACGGAGAGAGGAAGGTGACGGACGGAGAGAGGAAGGTGACGGACGGAGAGAGGAAGGTGACGGACGGAGAGAGGAAGGTGACGGACGGAGAGAGGAAGGTGACGGACGGAGAGAGGAAGGTGACGGACGGAGAGAGGAAGGTGACGGACGGAGAGAGGAAGGTGACGGACGGAGAGAAGGAGGGAGGAAGGTGACGGACGGAGAGAAGGAGGGAGGAAGGTGACGGACGGAGAGAAGGAGGGAGGAAGGTGATGGACGGAGAGAAGGAGGGAGGAAGGTGACGGAGGGAGAGAGGGAGGGAGAAGGTGACGGACGGAGAGAGGGAGGGAGGAAGATGACGGACGGAGAGAGAGAGGGAGACGGTGACAGACGACGAGAGGGAGGGAGGAAGGTGACGGACGGAGAGAGGGAGGGAAGAAGGTGACGGAGGGAGAGAGGGAGGGAGGAAGGTGACGGATGGAGAGAGGGAGGGAGGGAGGAAGGTGACGGACGGAGAGAAGGAGGGAGGAAGGTGACGGGGGGAGAGAGGGAGAAGGTGACGGACGGAGAGAGGGAGGGAGGAAGGTGACGGACGGAGAGAGAGAGGGAGACGGTGACAGACGGAGAGAGGGAGGGAGGAAGGTGACGGACGGAGAGAGGGAGGGAAGAAGGTGACGGACGAAGAGAGGGAGGGAGGAAGGTGACAGATGGAGAGAGGGAGACGGTGACAGACGAAGAGAGGGAGGGAGGAAGGTGACGGAGGGAGGGAGGAGGTGAAGGTCGGAGTGAGGGAGGGAGGAAGGTGACAAACGGAGAGAGGGAGAGAGGAAGGTGATGGACAGAGAGAGGGAGGGAGGAAGGTGACAGACGGAGAGAGGGAGGGAGGAAGGCGACAGACGGAGAGTGGGAAGGAGGAAGGTGACAGACGGAGAGAGGGAGAAGGTGACAGACAGAGAGAGGGAGAAGGTGACAGACAGAGAGAGGGAGAAGGTGACAGACGGAGAGAGGGAGACGGTGACGGACGGAAAGAGGGAGACGGTGACGGACGGAGAGAGGGAGATGGTGATGGACGGAGAGAGGGAGGGAGGAAGGTGGCGGACGGAGAGAGGGAGGGAGGAAGGTGATGGACGGAGAGACGGGGGAGGAAGGTGACGGACGGAGAGAGGGAGGGAGGAAGGTGACGGACGGAGAGAGGGAGGGAGGAAGGTGACGGACGGAGAGAGGGAGGGAGGAAGGTGACGGACGGAG
Organism: Carcharodon carcharias; assembly: GCF_017639515.1. NCBI lineage: Eukaryota > Metazoa > Chordata > Chondrichthyes > Lamniformes > Lamnidae > Carcharodon > Carcharodon carcharias. The sequence goes on from NC_054501.1 coordinate 4,351,152, forward strand.
AGAGGGAGGGAGGAAGGTGACGGAGGGAGAGAGGGAGGGAGGAAGGTGACGGAGGGAGAGAGGAAGGTGACGGACGGAGAGAGGAAGGTGACGGACGGAGAGAGGAAGGTGACGGACGGAGAGAGGAAGGTGACGGACGGAGAGAGGAAGGTGACGGACGGAGAGAGGAAGGTGACGGACGGAGAGAGGAAGGTGACGGACGGAGAGAGGAAGGTGACGGACGGAGAGAGGAAGGTGACGGACGGAGAGAGGAAGGTGACGGACGGAGAGAGGAAGGTGACGGACGGAGAGAGGAAGGTGACGGACGGAGAGAGGAAGGTGACGGACGGAGAGAGGAAGGTGACGGACGGAGAGAGGAAGGTGACGGACGGAGAAAGGAAGGTGACGGACGGAGAGAGGAAGGTGACGGACGGAGAGAGGAAGGTGACGGACGGAGAGAAGGAGGGAGGAAGGTGACGGACGGAGAGAAGGAGGGAGGAAGGTGACGGACGGAGAGAAGGAGGGAGGAAGGTGACGGACGGAGAGAAGGAGGGAGGAAGGTGACGGAGGGAGAGAGGGAGGGAGAAGGTGACGGACGGAGAGAGGGAGGGAGGAAGATGACGGACGGAGAGAGAGAGGGAGACGGTGACAGACGACGAGAGGGAGGGAGGAAGGTGACGGACGGAGAGAGGGAGGGAAGAAGGTGACGGAGGGAGAGAGGGAGGGAGGAAGGTGACGGATGGAGAGAGGGAGGGAGGGAGGAAGGTGACGGACGGAGAGAAGGAGGGAGGAAGGTGACGGGGGGAGAGAGGGAGAAGGTGACGGACGGAGAGAGGGAGGGAGGAAGGTGATGGACGGAGAGAGAGAGGGAGACGGTGACAGACGGAGAGAGGGAGGGAGGAAGGTGACGGACGGAGAGAGGGAGGGAAGAAGGTGACGGATGAAGAGAGGGAGGGAGGAAGGTGACAGATGGAGAGAGGGAGACGGTGACAGACGAAGAGAGGGAGGGAGGAAGGTGACGGAGGGAGGGAGGAGGTGAAGGTCGGAGTGAGGGAGGGAGGAAGGTGACAAACGGTGAGAGGGAGAGAGGAAGGTGATGGACAGAGAGAGGGAGGGAGGAAGGTGACAGACGGAGAGAGGGAGGGAGGAAGGCGACAGACGGAGAGTGGGAAGGAGGAAGGTGACAGACGGAGAGAGGGAGGGAGGAAGGCGACAGACGGAGAGTGGGAAGGAGGAAGGTGACAGACGGAGAGAGGGAGAAGGTGACAGACAGAGAGGGAGAAGGTGACAGACGGAGAGAGGGAGACGGTGACAGACGGAGAGAGGGAGACGGTGACGGACGGAGAGAGGGAGACGGTGATGGACAGAGAGAGGGAGAAAGTAACGGACGGAGGGAGAGAGAATGTGATGGAGAAAGTGACGGACGGAGAGAGGGAGGGAAGGGGTTGTTGATGGACGGAAAGAGAGAGGAAAAAGGTGATTGACGGAGAGAGAGGGGGAAGGTGACGGGCAGGAGATAGGGAGAGCGGGAAGGAGAAGGTGATGGACAGAGAGAAGGAGGGAGGGCGAAGGTGACGGACAGAGAGAGGGAGAACGTGGTGGACAGAAATGGAGGGCAGGAGAAGCTGATATCGACAAAGGGAGGATGGAAGAAGTTAACTGACGGAGGGGAGGAGGGAGGAGCAGTGGAGGCTGAAGGGGGAGTACCTGAGGCCGTGGTCTGTGATCTGGAAGCAGCCGGAGAGACTGAGGAAGCGGAGTGAACGTGAGTCCGGGTCAACTCCGACCCTCCAACGTCCAGTGGAGTAGCTGCCCTCGGAGCCTCGAGTGCGAACCATCTTGTTACACTGGGGCGGGGGTGCCCGCTTAGTCCTGAGCTTTGCGTCTGCGGCGCAAAGTGTGTGCCCGCAGGGGGCCTGTGCTCGCTGGCAGTGAGCATCCCGGATACAGCGGGCAGCAATGGCGCCGGAGGGTGGGCTCCTCGGAGGGGCCGCCCACCTCGGACCCCGCAATTTCAGCCCCCCGGCCTCCTCGATGTCCAGCAGTTCTTCCTCAGGCAGCAGCCAGACCCGGCCGGCTCCCCCCTGGGTCCACAGGCCTGCCCCATCCTCGGGCGGGCAGACGTGGCAGCCATGGGGGGCCCAGGTACATTCGCTGCGCCAACCTCCCGACTGGCAGTCCTCCTCGGCCAGGTCCCCCAGGGCCCGGGACAGGTGGTGCAGGGCCGAGTCGGTGATCCGGTCACATCCCGACAGGTCCAGGTGACGGAGGCTGCGGCAGCTCCCCAGCACACACCTGCAGAGGAAACAGAGCGAGAGGGTGAGTGAGAGAGCGGGGAAGAAAGCGAGAGAGAGAGAGAGAGAGAGAGAGGTGGGGGGAGAGACAGAGAGAGGGGAGTGCGAGAGAGAGAGAGAGAGAGAGAGAGAGAGAGGGGAGTGCGAGAGAGAGAGAGAGAGAGGTGGGGGAGAGACAGAGAGAGAGAGAGAGAGAGAGTGGGGAGTGCGAGAGAGAGAGAGTTGCGGGAGTGCGAGAGAGAGAGAGAGAGAGATAGGTGGGGGGAGAGACAGAGAGAGAGAGAGAGAGAGGGGGGGAGTGCGAGAGAGAGAGAGAGAGAGGTGGGGGGAGAGACAGAGAGAGAGAGAGAGAGAGAGTGGGGAGTGCGAGAGAGAGAGAGAGAGGGGGGAGTGCGAGAGAGAGAGAGAGAGAGAGAGGTGGGGGGAGAGACAGAGAGAGAGAGAGAGAGAGGGGGGAGTGCGAGAGAGAGAGAGAGAGGTGGGGGGAGAGACAGAGAGAGAGAGAGAGAGAGAGAGGTGGGGGGAGAGACAGAGAGAGAGAGAGAGAGAGAGAGAGGGGGAGTGCGAGAGAGAGAGAGGGGAGTGCGAGAGAGAGAGAGGGGAGTGCGAGAGAGAGAGAGGGGAGTGCGAGAGAGAGAGAGGGGAGTGCGAGAGAGAGAGAGGGGAGTGCGAGAGAGAGAGAGAGGGGAGTGCGAGAGAGAGAGAGGGGAGTACGAGAGAGAGAGAGGGGAGTGCGAGAGAGAGAGAGGGGAGTGCGAGAGAGAGAGAGGGGAGTGCGAGAGAGAGAGAGGGGAGTGCGAGAGAGAGAGAGGGGAGTGCGAGAGAGAGACAGGGAGTGCGAGAGAGAGACGGGAGTGCGAGAGAGAGACAGGGGAGTGCGAGAGAGAGACAGGGGAGTGCGAGAGAGAGACAGGGGAGTGCGAGAGAGAGACAGGGGAGTGCGAGAGAGAGACAGGGGAGTGCGAGAGAGTGACAGGGGAGTGCGAGAGAGAGACAGGGGAGTGCGAGAGAGAGACAGGGGAGTGCGAGAGAGAGACAGGGGAGTGCGAGAGAGAGACAGGGGAGTGCGAGAGAGAGAGAGGGGAGTGCGAGAGAGAGAGAGGGGAGTGCGAGAGAGAGAGAGGGGAGTGCGAGAGAGAGAGAGGGGAGTGCGAGAGAGAGAGAGGGGAGTGCGAGAGAGAGAGAGGGGAGTGCGAGAGAGAGAGAGGGGAGTGCGAGAGGGAGAGAGGGGAGTGCGAGAGAGAGAGAGGGGAGTGCGAGAGAGAGAGAGGGGAGTGCGAGAGAGAGAGACAGGGGAGTGCGAGAGAGAGAGACAGGGGAGTGCGAGAGAGAGGGAGGGGAGTGCGAGAGAGAGAGACAGGGGAGTGCGAGAGAGAGGGAGGGGAGTGCGAGAGAGAGAGAGGGGAGTGCGAGAGAGAGGGGAGTGCGCGAGAGAGAGAGAGAGAGGGGAGTGCGAGAGAGAGAGAGAGAGAGGGGAGTGCGAGAGAGAGAGAGAGAGAGAGGGGAGTGCGGGAGAGAGGGGAGTGCGGGAGAGAGGGGAGTGCGGGAGAGAGGGGAGTGCGGGAGAGAGGGGAGTGCGGGAGAGAGGGGAGTGCGGGAGAGAGGGGAGTGCGGGAGAGAGGGGAGTGCGGGAGAGAGGGGAGTGCGGGAGAGAGGGGAGTGCGGGAGAGAGGGGAGTGCGGGAGAGAGGGGAGTGCGGGAGAGAGGGGAGTGCGGGAGAGAGGGGAGTGCGGGAGAGAGGGGAGTGCGGGAGAGAGGGGAGTGCGGGAGAGAGGGGAGTGCGGGAGAGAGGGGAGTGCGGGAGAGAGGGGAGTGCGGGAGAGAGGGGAGTGCGGGAGAGAGGGGAGTGCGGGAGAGAGGGGAGTGCGGGAGAGAGGGGAGTGCGGGAGAGAGGGGAGTGCGGGAGAGAGGGGAGTGCGGGAGAGAGGGGAGTGCGGGAGAGAGGGGAGTGCGGGAGAGAGGGGAGTGCGGGAGAGAGGGGAGTGCGGGAGAGAGGGGAGTGCGGGAGAGAGGGGAGTGCGGGAGAGAGGGGAGTGCGGGAGAGAGGGGAGTGCGGGAGAGAGGGGAGTGCGGGAGAGAGGGGAGTGCGGGAGAGAGGGGAGTGCGGGAGAGAGGGGAGTGCGGGAGAGAGGGGAGTGCGGGAGAGAGGGGAGTGCGGGAGAGAGGGGAGTGCGGGAGAGAGGGGAGTGCGGGAGAGAGGGGAGTGCGGGAGAGAGGGGAGTGCGGGAGAGAGGGGAGTGCGGGAGAGAGGGGAGTGCGGGAGAGAGGGGAGTGCGGGAGAGAGGGGAGTGCGGGAGAGAGGGGAGTGCGGGAGAGAGGGGAGTGCGGGGAGAGAGGGGAGTGCGGGAGAGAGGGGAGTGCGGGAGAGAGGGGAGTGCGGGAGAGAGGGGAGTGCGGGAGAGAGGGGAGTGCGGGAGAGAGGGGAGTGCGGGAGAGAGGGAGAGAGGGGAGTGCGGGAGAGAGGGGAGTGCGGGAGAGAGGGGAGTGCGGGGAGAGAGGGGAGTGCGGGAGAGAGGGGAGTGCGGGAGAGAGGGGAGTGCGGGAGAGAGGGGAGTGCGGGAGAGAGGGGGAGTGCGGGAGAGAGGGGAGTGCGGGAGAGAGGGGAGTGCGGGAGAGAGGGGAGTGCGGGAGAGAGGGGAGTGCGGGAGAGAGGGGAGTGCGGGAGAGAGGGGAGTGCGGGAGAGAGGGGAGTGCGGGAGAGAGGGGAGTGCGGGAGAGAGGGGAGTGCGGGAGAGAGGGGAGTGCGGGAGAGAGGGGAGTGCGGGAGAGAGGGGAGTGCGGGAGAGAGGGGAGTGCGGGAGAGAGGGGAGTGCGGGAGAGAGGGGAGTGCGGGAGAGAGGGGAGTGCGGGAGAGAGGGGAGTGCGGGAGAGAGGGGAGTGCGGGAGAGAGGGGAGTGCGGGAGAGAGGGGAGTGCGGGAGAGAGGGGAGTGCGGGAGAGAGGGGAGTGCGGGAGAGAGGGGAGTGCGGGAGAGAGGGGAGTGCGGGAGAGAGGGGAGTGCGGGAGAGAGGGGAGTGCGGGAGAGAGGGGAGTGCGGGAGAGAGGGGAGTGCGGGAGAGAGGGGAGTGCGGGAGAGAGGGGAGTGCGGGAGAGAGGGGAGTGCGGGAGAGAGGGGAGTGCGGGAGAGAGGGGAGTGCGGGAGAGAGGGGAGTGCGGGAGAGAGGGGAGTGCGGGAGAGAGGGGAGTGCGGGAGAGAGGGGAGTGCGGGAGAGAGGGGAGTGCGGGAGAGAGGGGAGTGCGGGAGAGAGGGGAGTGCGGGAGAGAGGGGAGTGCGGGGAGAGAGGGGAGTGCGGGAGAGAGGGGAGTGCGGGAGAGAGGGGAGTGCGGGAGAGAGGGGAGTGCGGGAGAGAGGGGAGTGCGGGAGAGAGGGGAGTGCGGGAGAGAGGGGAGTGCGGGAGAGAGGGGAGTGCGGGAGAGAGGGGAGTGCGGGAGAGAGGGGAGTGCGGGAGAGAGGGGAGTGCGGGAGAGAGAGGAGGGCGGGAGAGAGAGGAGGGCGGGAGAGAGAGGAGGGCGGGAGAGAGAGGAGGGCGGGAGAGAGAGGAGGGCGGGAGAGAGAGGAGGGCGGGAGAGAGAGGAGGGCGGGAGAGAGAGGAGGGCGGGAGAGAGAGGAGGGCGGGAGAGAGAGGAGGGCGGGAGAGAGGGGAGTGCGGGAGAGAGGGGAGTGCGGGAGAGAGGGGAGTGCGGGAGAGAGGGGGAGTGCGGGAGAGAGGGGAGTGCGGGAGAGAGGGGAGTGCGGGAGAGAGGGGAGTGCGGGAGAGAGGGGAGTGCGGGAGAGAGGGGAGTGCGGGAGAGAGGGGAGTGCGGGAGAGAGGGGAGTGCGGGAGAGAGGGGAGTGCGGGAGAGAGGAGGAGTGCGGGGAGAGGGGATGTGCGGGAGAGAGGGGAGTGCGGGTGAGAGGGGAGTGCGGGAGAGAGGGGAAGTGCGGGAGAGAGGGGAGTGCGGGAGAGAGGGGCGAGTGCGGGAGAGAGGGGACGTGCGGGAGAGAGAGGGGAGTGCGGGAGAGAGGGGTAGTGCGGGAGAGAGGGGAGTGCGGGAGAGAGGGGAGTGCGGGAGAGAGGGAGTGCGGGAGCAGAGGGGAGTGCGGGGGATGGAGACGGGAGAGAGGGGGAGTGCGGGAGAGAGGGGAGTGCGGGGAGAGAGGGAGTGCGGGAGAGAGGGGAGTGCGGGAGAGAGGGGAGTGAGGAGAGAGGGAGTGCGGCGAGAGAGGAGGAGTGCGGGGAGAGGGAGAGTGCGGGAGAGAGGAGAGTGCGGGAGAGAGGAGAGTGCGAGGAGAGGAGTGCGGGAGAGAGCTATCAGTGCGGGGAGAGAGTGCGGGAGAGAGTGCGGGAGAGAGTGAGGAGAGAGTGCGGAGAGAGAGTGCGGGAGAGAGTGCGGGAGAGAGTGCGGGAGAGAGTGCGGGAGAGAGTGCGGGAGAGAGTGCGGGAGAGAGTGCGGGAGAGAGTGCGGGAGAGAGTGCGGGAGAGAGTGCGGGAGAGAGTGCGGGAGAGAGTGCGGGAGAGAGTGCGGGAGAGAGTGCGGGAGAGAGTGCGGGAGAGAGTGCGGGAGAGAGTGCGGGAGAGAGGAGAGTGCGGGAGAGAGGAGAGTGCGGGAGAGAGGAGAGTGCGGGAGAGAGGAGAGTGCGGGAGAGAGGAGAGTGCGGGCGAGAGGAGAGTGCGGGACAGAGGAGAGTGCGGGACAGAGGAGAGTGCGGGACAGAGGAGAGTGCGGGACAGAGGAGAGTGCGGGAGAGAGGAGAGTGCGGGACAGAGGAGAGTGCGGGACAGAGGAGAGTGCGGGACAGAGGAGAGTGCGGGACAGAGGAGAGTGCGGGACAGAGGAGAGTGCGGGACAGAGGAGAGTGCGGGACAGAGGAGAGTGCGGGACAGAGGAGAGTGCGGGACAGAGGAGAGTGCGGGACAGAGGAGAGTGCGGGACAGAGGAGAGTGCGGGACAGAGGAGAGTGCGGGACAGAGGAGAGTGCGGGACAGAGGGGAGTGCGGGACAGAGGGGAGTGCGGGACAGAGGGGAGTGCGGGAGAGAGGGGAGTGCGAGAGAGAGGGGAGTGCGAGAGAGAGGGGAGTGCGAGAGAGAGGAGAGTGCGAGAGAGAGGAGAGTGCGAGAGAAAGGAGAGTGCGAGAGAAAGGAGAGTGCGAGAGAAAGGAGAGTGCGAGAGAAAGGAGAGTGCGAGAGAAAGGAGAGTGCGAGAGAGAGGAGAGTGCGAGAGAGAGAGGTTGAGTGCGAGAGAGAGAGGTTGAGTGCGAGAGAGAGAGAGGTTGAGTGCTGCGAGAGAGAGGTTGAGTGCTGCGAGAGAGAGGTTGAGTGCTGCGAGAGAGAGAGGTTGAGTGCGAGAGAGAGAAGTTGAGTGCGAGAGAGAGAAGTTGAGTGCGAGAGAGAGAAGTTGAGTGCGAGAGAGAGAGGTTGAGTGCGAGAGAGGTTGAGTGCGAGAGAGAGAGGTTGAGTGCGAGAGAGGTTGAGTGCGAGAGAGGTTGAGTGCGAGAGAGGTTGAGTGCGAGAGAGGTTGAGTGCGAGAGAGAGAGGTTGAGTGCGAGAGAGAGGTTGAGTGCGAGAGAGAGGTTGAGTGCGAGAGAGAGGTTGAGTGCGAGAGAGAGGTTGAGTGCGAGAGAGAGGTTGAGTGCGAGAGAGAGAGAGGTTGAGTGCGAGAGAGAGAGAGGTTGAGTGTGAGAGAGAGAGAGGTTGAGTGCGAGAGAGAGAGGTTGAGTGCGAGGGAGGGAGAGGTTGAGTGCGAGGGAGAGAGAGGTTGAGTGCGAGGGAGGGAGAGGTTGAGTGCGAGAGAGAGAGAGGTTGAGTGCGAGAGAGAGAGAGGTTGAGTGCGAGAGAGGTTGAGTGCGAGAGAGAGAGAGAGGTTGAGTGCGAGAGAGAGAGAGAGGTTGAGTGCGAGAGAGAGAGAGGTTGAGTGCGAGAGAGAGAGAGGTTGAGTGCGAGAGAGAGAGAGGTTGAGTGCGAGAGAGAGAGAGGTTGAGTGCGAGAGAGAGAGAGGTTGAGTGCGAGAGAGAGAGAGGTTGTGCGAGAGAGAGAGGTTGAGTGCGAGAGAGAGAGAGGTTGAGTGCGAGAGAGAGGGGAGTCGAGAGAGAGAGGTTGAGTGCGAGAGAGAGAGGTTGAGTGCGAGAGAGAGAGTTTGAGTGCGAGAGAGAGAGGTTGAGTGCGAGAGAGAGAGGTTGAGTGCGAGAGAGAGAGGTTGAGTGCGAGAGAGAGGAGAGTGCGAGAGAGAGGAGAGTGCGAGAGAGAGGTTGAGTGCGAGAGAGAGGAGAGTGCGAGAGAGAGGAGAGTGCGAGAGAGAGGAGAGTGCGAGAGAGAGGTTGAGTGCGAGAGAGAGGTTGAGTGCGAGAGAGAGGTTGAGTGCGAGAGAGAGAGAGAGGTTGAGTGCGAGAGAGAGAGGTTGAGTGCGAGAGAGAGAGGTTGAGTGCGAGAGAGAGAGAGGTTGAGTGCGAGAGAGAGAGAGAGGTTGAGTGCGAGAGAGAGAGGTTGAGTGCGAGAGAGAGAGAGGTTGAGTGCGAGAGAGAGAGAGAGGTTGAGTGCGAGAGAGAGAGAGAGGTTGAGTGCGAGAGAGAGAGAGGTTGAGTTCGAGAGAGAGAGAGAGGTTGAGTGCGAGAGAGAGGGAGGGGAGTGCGAGAGAGAGAGAGGGGAGTGCGAGAGAGAGAGGGGAGTGCGAGAGAGAGAGGGGAGTGCGAGAGGGAGAGAGAGGGGAGTGCGAGAGAGAGAGAGAGTGGGAGTCGAGAGAGAGAGAGGGGATTGCGAGAGAGAGAGGGGAGTGCGAGAGAGGGAGAGGAGGGGATTGCGAGAGAGAGAGAGAGAGGGGAGTGCGAGAGAGAGAGAGAGGGGAGTGCGAGAGAGAGGGGAGTGCGAGAGAGAGGGGAGTGCGAGAGAGAGGGGAGTGCGAGAGAGAGGGGAGTGCGAGAGAGAGGGGAGTGCGAGAGAGGGAGGCAAAGAAAGAAAAATAGTATGAAAGAGCGAGAGAGAGAAAGTCTAGGGCAGGAGATAGTGTACAAGGGGAGAGACAAGGGGGGGAGAGACGAGGCGGGGGAGAGACGGGGGGGGAGAGACGGGGGGGGAGAGACGGGGGGGGAGAGACGGGGGGGAGAGACGGGGGGGGAGAGACGGGGGGGAGAGAGACGGGGGGGGGAGAGACGGGGGGGAGAGACGGGGGGGGGGGAGAGACGGGGGGGGGGGGAGAGACGGGGGGGGGAGACGAGGGGGGGGAGACGAGGGGGGAGAGACGAGGGGGGAGAGACGCAGAGGATTGTCAGAAAGGATACAATGAGTTAGTTACCTGTTGAAGGCAGAGTCTGTCACTGCTGTCTGCGTCAAGTCCAGATGTTCCAGTTTGGGGCAGCTGTTGAGAATCTGACGGACCTGGTGGGTGGGGAAAGGTGGGGGGGGGTGGCCGTTAATGGTCACATCAGGCGGTGGCACCCCGGTGTTGCAATCCCGCGCGAGGCCCCTCCTCCAACATTACCGGCCAGCTCAGCGCCTCGAGCTGAGCCTGGGCGCGTGGGGACCGCAATCCCCATCCCCCACCTCCCCCTCCACCGCCGGCCCCACCCCCGCTGGCATCCGAACCCGGGTCCACGTGGCTGCCAGTCCAGCTCCCTCACCTCCAAGCCGCCTCTCACCCCCTGTGAACCCGCCCGCTGCATCCCGAGGGGGCTTTCGAGCTGTTACCTACCATCTGGCTGGACAGGCTGCTGCTGTAGGCCAAGACCAGGGTCTTGACCGACACTCCGACCTGCGGAAGCAGATAGTGGATCAGGCCCGGCAGGAGCAGGGCCTCCCTCTGCGTCTTGCTGAGCGTCGAGAGCCCGGGCCCGGCTTCCTCTGTAAAACATGGCAGCGGAGAATAAACCGGCTGGTGAGAGTGGACACGGAGCGATTGGTTCCCCAACCCGCCGCCTCTTCGACTGCATGGGGCATCGCAAGCAGGACGTCTGGGGCCAGCGGCTGCTCCCCGCCCCTGCCAAACCCCCCTAACCTCCCGCGCGAAATCCCGCTACAGGGGCCGCCGGGGGAATGCGTCACCCCCACCAGCGCCAGGCCCCTGATGTGGGCCGGAATCTGGCCCCAAAACTCCAGCACTGAATTGTCACCCAGTCCATCAAATACATCACGACAGCCACCTTCTCCCACAGCTTCCTGATCCATGCCTGCTGCACCTGTCCTGGGAGTGTTTGATGGGGACGGTGTAGAGGGAGCTTTACTCTGTATCTAACCCCGCGCTGTACCTGTCCTGGGAGTTTTTGATGGGGACGGTGCAGAGGGAGCTTTACTCTGTATCTAACCCCGTGCTGTACCTGTCCTGGGAGTTTTTGATGGGGACGGTGTAGAGGGAGCTTTACTCTGTATCTAACCCCGTGCTGTACCTGTCCTGGGAGTGTTTGATGGGGACGGTGTAGAGGGAGCTTTACTCCGTATCTAACCCCGTGCTGTACCTGTCCTGGGAGTGTTTGATGGGGACGGTGTAGAGGGATCTTTACTCTGTACCTAACCCCGTGCTGTACCTGTCCTGGGAGTGTTTGATGGGGATGGTGTAGAGGGATCTTTACTCTCTATCTAACCCCGTGCTGTCCCTGTCCTGGGAGTGTTTGATGGGGACAGTGTAGAGTGTGCTTTACTCTGTATCTAACCCCGTCTGCACCTGTCCTGGGAGTGTTTGATGGGGACGGTGTAGAGGGAGCCTTACTCTGTATCTAACCCCGTGCTGTACCTGTCCTGGGAGTGTATGATGGGGACGGTGTGGAGATTGGGGTTTTGGGGGGGGGGCCTCTCACTCACCAGATTCATCGATGTCTGCATCCTCATCCCATTCCCGGGACAAATCCTCCTCCTCATCCTCATCTTCGCAGAGATAATCTGGTCCCAAGTTGAGACTGGATGGGGGCCCACTGTACCAGTTGCCTAGTGAGAGCGAGCAGAGTTACATGACATGTGGAATCAACGACTCTCCCCCACCCAGAACCCTCCCAGCCTGAAAGGGATGGCCCATGATGGACTGCAGGTTCCACTGGAGATCGCCTGCTGATACCAGTTGGACACACTTTGCTAAGCAGGTTGGCAGGACATTCGACCATGGACTGCACCTTAGCATCCCTCCAACGATCACCCCACAGCAAGTGCTGTGATCGCAGGTCCATGGAAATATCGACTGTTCCAACATCAGCTCTGCCCTCCCCTCAGCCCCACACTGGCTCCTGGACCAGCATCGTCTCCATTTTAAAAGTCTCCATTCTTGTTTTGAAATCCCTCCTTGCTCCTTCCTCATCTCTGTAAACTCCTCCAGCCCCGACAACCCTCCCTATCTCTGTAACCTCCTACAGCCCCGACAACCCTCCCTATCTCTGTAACCTCCTCCAGCCCCTACACCCATCCTTATCTCTGTAACCTCCTCCAGCCCCTACAACCCTCCCTATCTCTGTAACCTCCTCCAGCCCCTACACCCATCCTTATCTCTGTAACCTCCTCCAGCCCCTACAACCCTCCCTATCTGTAACCTCCTACAGCCCCTACAACCCTCCCTCCTATCTCTGTAACCTCCTCCAGCCCCTACAACCCTCCCTATCTCTGTAACCTCCTCCAGCCCCTACAACACTCCCTATCTCTGTAACCTCCTCCAGCCCCTACACCCCTCCCTATCTCTGTAACCTCCTACAACCCCTACAACACTCCCTATCTCTGTAACCTCCTCCAGCCCCTACACCCCTCCCTATCTCTGTAACCTCCTACAATCCCTACAACCCTCCCTATCTCTGTAACCTCCTACAGCCCTCCGAGATCTCTGCACTCCTCCAATTCCGGCCTCTCGAGCATCCCCCGATTCCCATCGCTCCACCATTGGCGGCCGTGCCTTCAGCTGCCTGGGGGGGGGGCCCTGAGCTCTGGAATTCCCTCCCTGAACCTCTTTGCCTCCCTCTCTTTCTCTCTCCTTCTTTAAGATGTTCCTTAAAAACCGACCTCTTTGACTAAGCTCTTGGTCTCTGTCCCTAATATCTTCACACGTGGCTCGGGGTCAGATTCTGACTGATTTACACTCCCGTGAATCGCCCGGGGGGGACGTTTTACTGCGGTAAATGTGCTATAGAAATGCAAAAGACCAGGCTCGGATTTCTCCACTGCCTTTTGCTACTTCAGGAAGTTCCAAAGCGCTTCACAGACAAGGAAGGGGTTTTTTTTGGAGTGCAGTCACTGTTGCATTATAACAAATGCAGCAGCCAATTTGCGCACAGCAGGATCCCACAAACAGCCACTGTGATAGTGACCCTCCGACAGCGTGGCTCTCCCTCAGCACTGACCCTCCGACAGCGCGGCTCTCCCTCAGCGCTGACCCTCCGACAGTGTGGCGCTCCCTCAGGACTGACCCTCCGACAGTGTGGCGCTCCCTCAGGACTGACCGTCTGACAGTGTGGCGCTCCCTCAGGACTGACCCTCTGACAGTGTGGCGCTCCCTCAGCACTGACCCTCCGACAGCGTGGCGATCCCTCAGCGCTGACCCTCCGACAGCGCGGCGCTCACTCAGCACTGACCCTCCGACAGCAGGGCCCTCCCTCAGCACTGGCACCAGCTGGGGAGTGTCGGTCTGGATTATCGGTTCAAACCCACGACAGTCTGACTGCGATTAGTTAGGCGTTTGACGGACAGGGCCACAAGTTGACGCGCGCTGCATGGACCCACCTCTCACCCAGCTGATGGGGTACAGATGTCTCCAGAGGGCACCGCTGCCTGCCAACCTGGACCAGCGAGTGTTGACCTGGCGGGCGCGACACAGCTCACGGGGGTTCAGGTAGCCGAGGACTTTCAGGAGCACCTCAGGGGGCAGCTGGGAGACGTGAGTGTTGTTAGCCTCGGGTTCCGACTCTAGCAGGAGGAGAGAGAAGACAACGCAGGGAGGAAAACCAGACTCGATCAGGAAACGTGCTTCTTCAGTGCAGCAAGCCCACCCTTTGAAAAAGCATCTCCCTTTCCACCACCCCCCCCCCAGCGCCTTTCGCCAGCTCGAGACATCCCAAAGCCCCTCACAGCCGACAGCGGGAGGGCTTTTTTGTTTTGAAGTGAGGTCACCGTTGCAATGTAGGAAACGCGGCAATCAATTAGCGCACAGCGCGATCCCACAAAGAGCTCACGTGAGAATCACCCAGATCAATGGGTTCTTTGTCTCAGTGAACGGGTTGCCTGGAGCTTAATTTTAATGCACTCATCCTGGTTTTCAAATCTGTCCTCAATCCCATCCCTATCTCTGTAACCTCTCCAGCCCCTACAACCCTCCCTATCTCTGTAACTTCCTCCAGCCTCTACAACCCTATCTCTGTAACCTCCAGCCCTTACACTCCTCCCTATCACTGTAACCTCCTCCAGCATCTACAACCCTCTCTATCTCTGTAACCTCCTCCAGCCCCTACAACCCTATCTCTGTAACCTCCTCCAGCCCCCTACAACCCTCCCTATCTCTGTAACCTCCTCCAGCCCCTACAACCCTCCCTATCTCTGTAACCTCCTCCAGCCCCTACACCCCTCCCTATCTCTGTAACCTCCTCCATCCCCTACACCCCTCCCTATCTCTGTAACCTCCTCCAGCCCCTACAACCCTCCCTATCTCTGTAACCTCCTCCATCCCCCTACACCCCTCCCTATCTCTGTAACCTCCTCCAGCCACTACAACCCTCCCTATCTCTGTAACCACCTCCAGCCCCGACAACCCTATCTCTGTAACCTCCTCCAGCGCCTACAACCCTCCCTATCTCTGTAACCTCCTCCAGCGCCTACAACCCTCCCTATCTCTGTAACCTCCTCCAGCACCTACAACCCTCCCTATCTCTGGAACCTCCTCCAGCACCTACACCCTCCCTATCTCTGTAACCTCCTCCAGCCCCTACAACCCTCCCTATCTCTGTCACCTCCTCCAGCCCCTACAACCCTCCCTATCTCTGTAACCTCCTCCAGCCCCTACAACCCTCCCTATCTCTATAACCTCCTCCAGTCCCTACAACACTCCCTATCTCTGTAACCTCCTCCAGCCCCTACAACCCTCCCTATCTCTGTAACCTCCTCCAGCCCCTACACCCCTCCCTACCTCTGTAACCTCCTACAACCCTCCGAGATCTCTGCGCTCCTCCAATTCCGACCTCTCGAGCATCCCCCGATTCCCATCGCTCCACCATTGGCGGCCGTGCCTTCAGCTGCCTGGGGGGGTCCTGAGCTTAGAATTCCCTCCCTAAACCTCTCCGCCACCCTCTCTGGTCTCTCTCTCTCTCCTCCTTTAAGATGCTCCTTAAAAATCCACCTGTTTGACCGAGCTTTTGGTGATCTGTCCATAATATCGACTTGTGTGACTTGGGGTCAGACTCGGCCTGATTTACACTCCTGTGAGGCGCCTTTGGGACGTGTTACTAGGTGGAAGGTGGTATAATATTGGAGTTGTACCTCTGTCCGCCCTGTTGCTGCTGGGACTGTTCTTGTCGGCTTTCTGCAGCTCCTCAGTCTGGCTCCAAAGCTGCAGCTCCTTCAGCACCTCCACCGTGTCAACGTGGCCGTGTGTGCAGTGCTGGGCTATCACCTTCACCTTTATATCCTTCAGCTCCTCATAGGTGAAATACTCCATCAGCAAGGGCTGGAAAACCTGCACCGGAGAGAGCGAGAGGGTGGGGGGGGACGGAGAGAGAGAGGTGGCGAGAAACGGGGGGGGGGGGAAGAGAGAGAGAGAGAGAGAAAGAGAGAAAGAGAGAGGTGGGGGGGAGAGAGAGAGAGAGAGAGGTAGGAGGGAGAGAGAGAGAGAGAGAGAGGTGGGGGGGAGAGAGAGAGGGAGGTGGGGGGGGAAAGAGAGAGGGAGGTGGGGGGGGAAAGAGAGAGGGAGGTGGGGGGGGAAGAGAGAGGGAGGTGGGGGGGGAAAGAGAGAGGGAGGTGGGGGGGGAAAGAGAGAGGGAGGTGGGGGGGGAAGAGAGAGGGAGGTGGGGGGGGAAAGAGAGAGGGAGGTGGGGGGGGGAAAGAGAGAGGGAGGTGGGGGGGGGAAAGAGAGAGGGAGGTGGGGGGGGAAAGAGAGAGGGAGATGGGGGGGGAAAGAGAGAGGGAGGTGGGGGGGGGAAAGAGAGAGGGGGGAGGGGGGGGAAAGAGAGAGGGGGGGGGAAAGAGAGAGGGGGGAGGGGGGGAAAGAGAGAGGGGGGAGGGGGGGAAAGAGAGAGGGGGGAGGGGGGGAAAGAGAGGGGGGAGGGGGGGAAAGAGAGAGGGGGGAGGGGGGAAAGAGAGAGGGGGAGGGGGGAAAGAGAGAGGGGGGAGGGGGGGAAAGAGAGAGGGGGGAGGGGGGGAAAGAGAGAGGGGGGGAGGGGGGGAAAGAGAGAGGGGGGAGGGGGGGAAAGAGAGAGGGGGGAGGGGGAAAGAGAGAGGGGGGAGGGGGGGAAAGAGAGAGGGGGGAGGGGGGAAAGAGAGAGGGGGGAGGGGGGGAAAGAGAGAGGGGGGAGGAGGTAAAGAGAGGGGGGGAGGGGGGGGAAGGGAGAGGGGGGACGGGGGGGAAGAGAGAGGGGGGAAGGGGGGGGAAGAGAGAGGGGGGAAGAGAGAGGGGGAGGGGGGGGGAAGAGAGAGGGGGGAGGGGGGGGGAAGAGGGAGGAGGGGGAAGAGAGGAAGGGGGGGAAGAGTGGGAGGGGGGAAGAGAGACGGGGGAGGGGGGGAAGAGGGGGGGGGAGGGGGGGAAGAGAGAGGGGGGAGGGGGGGAAAGAGAGAGGGGGGAGGGGGGGGAAAGAGAGAGGGGGGAGGGGGGGAAAGAGAGAGGGGGGAGGGGGGGAAAGAGAGAGGGGGGAGGGGGGGAAAGAGAGAGGGGGGAGGGGGGGAAAGAGAGAGGGGGGAGGGGGGGAAGAGAGAGAGGGGGAGGGGGGAAAGAGAGAGGGGGGAGGGGGGGAAGAGAGAGGGGGGAGGGGGGGAAAGAGAGAGGGGGAGGGGGGGAAAGAGAGAGGGGGGAGGGGGGGAAGAGAGAGGGGGGAGGGGGGGAAAGAGAGAGGGGGGGAGGGGGGGAAAGAGAGAGGGGGGAGGGGGGGAAAGAGAGAGGGGGGAGGGGGGGAAAGAGAGAGGGGGGAGGGGGGGAAAGAGAGAGGGGGGAGGGGGGGAAAGAGAGAGGGGGGAGGGGGGGAAAGTGAGAGGGGGGAGGGGGGGGAAAGAGAGAGGGGGGAGGGGGGGAAAGAGAGAGGGGGGAGGGGGGGAAAGAGAGAGGGGGGAGGGGGGGGAAAGAGAGAGGGGGGAGGGGGGGGAAAGAGAGAGGGGGGAGGGGGGGAAAGAGAGAGGGGGGAGGGGGGGAAAGAGAGAGGGGGGGGGCGGAAAGAGAGAGGGGGGAGGGGGGGAAAGAGAGAGAGGGGGGGGGGGGGGAAGAGAGAGGGGGGGAGGGGGGGAAAGAGAGAGGGGGGGAGGGGGGGAAAGAGAGAGGGGGGGAGGGGGGGAAAGAGAGAGGGGGGGAGGGGGGGAAAGAGAGAGGGGGGGAGGGGGGGAAGAGAGAGGGGGGGAGGGGGGAAGAGAGAGGGGGGAGGGGGGGAAGAGAGAGGGGGGGAGGGGGGGAAGAGAGAGGGGGGAGGGGGGGAAGAGAGAGGGGGGAGGGGGGAAGAGAGAGGGGGGAGGGGGGAAGAGAGAGGGGGGAGGGGGGGAAGAGAGAGGGAGGAGGGGGGAAAGAGAGAGGGGGGGGAAGAGAGAGGGGGGAGGGGGGGAAAGAGAGAGGGGGGAGGGGGGGGAAAGAGAGAGGGGGGAGGGGGGGGAAAGAGAGAGGGGGGAGGGGGGGAAAGAGAGAGGGGGGAGGGGGAAAGAGAGAGGGGGGAGGGGGGAAGAGAGAGGGGGGAGGGGGGAAGAGAGAGGGGGGAGGGGGGAAGAGAGAGGGGGGAGGGGGGGAAAGAGAGAGGGGGGAGGGGGGGGAAAGAGAGAGGGGGGAGGGGGGGAAAGAGAGAGGGGGGGAGGGGGGGAAAGAGAGAGGGGGGAGGGGGGGGAAAGAGAGAGGGGGGGGCGGAAAGAGAGAGGGGGGAGGGGGGGGAAAGAGAGAGGGGGGGGGGAAAGAGAGAGGGGGGGAGGGGGGAAAGAGAGAGGGGGGGAGGGGGGGAAGAGAGAGGGGGGGAGGGGGGGAAAGAGAGAGGGGGGAGGGGGGGAAAGAGAGAGGGGGGAGGGGGGGAAAGAGAGAGGGGGGAGGGGGGAAGAGAGAGGGGGGAGGGGGGAAGAGAGAGGGGGGAGGGGGGAAAGAGAGAGGGGGGAGGGGGGGAAGAGAGAGGGGGGAGGGGGGGAAGAGAGAGGGGGGAGGGGGGGAAGAGAGAGGGGGGAGGGGGGGAAGAGAGAGGGAGGAGGGGGGGAAAGAGAGAGGGGGGGAAGAGAGAGGGGGGAGGGGGGGAAAGAGAGAGGGGGGAGGGGGGGAAAGAGAGAGGGGGGAGGGGGGGAAAGAGAGAGGGGGGAGGGGGGGAAAGAGAGAGGGGGGAGGGGGGGAAAGAGAGAGGGGGGAGGGGGGGAAAGAGAGAGGGGGGAGGGGGGGAAAGAGAGAGGGGGGGAGGGGGGGGAAAGAGAGAGGGGGGGAGGGGGGGAAGAGAGAGGGGGGGAGGGGGGGGAAAGAGAGAGGGGGGAGGGGGGGAAAGAGAGAGGGGGGAGGGGGGGAAAGAGAGAGGGGGGAGGGGGGGAAAGAGAGAGGGGGGAGGGGGGGAAAGAGAGAGGGGGGAGGGGGGAGGGGGGGAAGAGAGGGGGGGAGGGGGGAGGGGGGGAAGAGAGGGGGGGAGGGGGGAGGGGGGGAGGGGGGGGAAGAGAGAGGGGGGAGGGGGGGAAAGAGAGATAGGGGAAAGAGAGAGGGGGGGAGGGGGGAGGGGGGGAAAGAGAGAGGGGGGGAGGGGGGAGGGGGGGGAAAGAGAGAGGGGGGGAGGGGGGAAAGAGAGAGGGGGGAGGGGGGAAAGAGAGAGGGGGGGAGGGGGGAAAGAGAGAGGGGGGGAGGGGGGAAAGAGAGAGGGGGGGAGGGGGGAAAGAGAGAGGGGGGGAGGGGGGAAAGAGAGAGGGGGGGAGGGGGGAAAGAGAGGGGGGGGAGGGGGGAACGAGAGAGGGGGGAGGGGGGAACGAGAGAGGGGGAGGGGGGGAACGAGAGAGGGCGGAGGGGGGAGAGAGAGAGGGCGGAGGGGGGAGAGAGAGGGCGGAGGGGGGAGAGAGAGAGGGCGGAGGGGGGAGAGAGAGAGGGCGGAGGGGGGAGAGAGAGAGGGCGGAGGGGGGAGAGAGAGAGGGGGGAGGGGGGAGAGAGAGAGGGGGGAGGGGGGAGAGAGAGAGGGCGGAGGGGGGAGAGGGGGAAGAGAGGGGGGGAGGGGGGAGGGGGGAAGAGAGGGGGGGAGGGGGGGAAGAGAGAGGGGGGAGGGGGGAGGGGGGAGGGGGGGGAAGAGAGAGGGGGGAGGGGGGGGAAAGAGAGAGGGGGGGAGGGGGGAGGGGGGGAAAGAGAGAGGGGGGGAGGGGGGGAGGGGGGGAGAGAGAGAGGGGGGAGGGGGGAAAGAGAGAGGGGGGAGGGGGGAAAGAGAGAGGGGGGGAGGGGGGGAAAGAGAGAGGGGGGGAGGGGGGAAAGAGAGAGGGGGGGAGGGGGGAAAGAGAGAGGGGGGGAGGGGGGAAAGAGAGAGGGGGGGAGGGGGGAAAGAGAGAGGGGGGGAGGGGGGAAAGAGAGGGGGGGAGGGGGGGGAACGAGAGAGGGGGGAGGGGGGGGAACGAGAGAGGGGGAGGGGGGGAACGAGAGAGGGGGGAGGGGGGAAAGAGAGAGGGGGGAGGGGGGGAAGAGAGAGGGGGGAGGGGGGGAAGAGAGAGGGGGGAGGGGGGAAAGAGAGAGGGGGGAGGGGGGGAAGAGAGAGGGGGGAGGGGGGAAGAGAGAGGGGGGAGGGGGGGAAGAGAGAGGGGGGAGGGGGGGAAGAGAGAGGGGGGAGGGGGGGAAGAGAGAGGGGGGAGGGGGGAGAGAGGGGGGAGGGGGGGAGAGAGGGAGGGGGTGAGAGAGGGGGGAGGGGGGAGAGAGGGATGGGGGAGAGAGGGAGGGGGGGAGGGGGGGAGAGGGAGGGGGGGAGGGGGGGAGAGAGAGGGAGGGGGGAGAGAGGGAGGGGGGGAGAGAGGGAGAGGGAGGGGGGGAGGGGGGAGGGAGAGAGGGAGGGAGGGGGGAGGGGGGGAGAGAGGGAGGGAGGGAGGGGGAGAGAGAGGGAGGGAGGGGGAGAGAGAGGGAGGGAGGGGGAGAGAGAGGGAGGGAGGGGGGAGAGAGAGGGAGGGAGGGGGGGAGAGAGAGGAGGGAGGGGGGGAGAGAGAGGGAGGGAGGGGGGGAGAGAGAGGGAGGGAGGGGGGGAGAGAGAGGGAGGGAGGGGGGGAGAGAGAGGGAGGGAGGGGGGGGAGAGAGAGGGAGGGAGGGGGGGGAGAGAGAGGGAGGGAGGGGGGGGAGAGAGAGGGAGGGGGGGAGGGCGGGGGGGAGAGAGGGGAGGGAGGGGGGGAGAGAGGGGAGGGAGGGGGGAGAGAGGGAGGGGGGGAGAGGGAGGGGGGGGAGAGGGAGGGAGGGAGGGGGGAGAGAGTGAGGGGGGGAGAGGAAGGGGGGAGAGGAAGGGGGGGGGAGAGGAAGGGGGGGGGAGAGAGGGAGGGGGGGAGAGAGGGAGGGGGGGAGAGAGGGAGGGGGGGGAGAGAGGGAGGGGGGGAGAGAGGGAGGGGGGAGAGAGGGAGGGGGGGAGAGAGGGAGGGGGGGAGAGAGGGAGGGGGGGGAGAGAGGGAGGGGGGGAGAGAGGGAGGGGGGGGGAGGGAGGGAGGGGGGGGAGACGGAGGGAGGGAGGGAGGGGGGGGAGACGGAGGGAGGGAGGGAGGGGGGGGAGACGGAGGGAGGGAGGGGGGAGAGAGAGGGGGGGGAGAGAGGGAGGGATGGGGGGGGAGAGAGGGAGGGATGGGGGGGGAGCGAGGGAGGGGGGAAGAGAGGGGGGAAGAGAGGGGGGG
Source organism: Carcharodon carcharias (assembly GCF_017639515.1). Lineage (NCBI taxonomy): Eukaryota > Metazoa > Chordata > Chondrichthyes > Lamniformes > Lamnidae > Carcharodon > Carcharodon carcharias. The sequence goes on from NC_054501.1 coordinate 4,371,328, forward strand.
GAAGAGAGGGAGGGGGGGAAGAGAGGGAGGGGGGATGGGGGGAAGAGAGGGAGGGGGGGAAGAAAGGTAGGGGGGGGGTAGAGAGGGAGGGGGGGGGAGAGAGGGAGGGGGGGAGAGAGGGAGGGGGGGAGAGAGGGAGGGGGGGAGAGAGGGAGGGAGGGAGGGGGAGAGAGAGGGAGGGAGGGGGAGAGAGAGAGAGGGAGGGGGAGAGAGAGGGAGCGAGGGGGAGAGAGAGGGAGGGAGGGGGAGAGAGAGGGAGGGAGGGGGAGAGAGAGGGAGGGAGGGGGAGAGAGAGGGAGGGAGGGGGAGAGAGGGAGAGAGGGGGGCAGAGAGGGGAGGGAGAGGGAGGGAGGGAGGGGGGAGAGGGAGGGGGGGAGGAGGGAGGGAGGAGGGAGGGAGGAAGGAGGGAGGGAGGGGAAGGAGAGAGAGGGGGGGAGAGGGAGGGGGGAGGGAGGAAGGAGGGGGGGAGGGAGGGGGTGGGAGGGGGGGAGGGAGGGGGGAGGGAGGGGGAGGGGGGAGGGAGAGGGAGAGAGCGGGGGGAGAGAGAGATGGGCGGGTAGAGAGAGAGAGGGGGAAAGGAGAGAGAAGTGTTTTAATTCACATAGTGGGATGTTCACTGCAAATGGAGGGGAGGCAGGGAGATGGGAGGCAGGCGGAGGGGAGGCAGAGTGGTTGGTGTGCGGTGGGGGGAGTGGGGAGGGGGGGAGATGTTGGTGAACGACAGTCATTGCCCTACCTCCTCCTCCTCCTTCATGTGCGGGATGAAGTCTTTGGTGAAAGCATCAAGTCGCTCCTTCAGTTGCCGGCTGTAGTTCAGCTGCTCGTATTCATTCTGCTGGAGGGAAAGAGAGAGATCGCAGCCGAGAGATAGAAAACAAGCATTCCTCACCCCCCCGGAGGGTGGGTGTCAGAGACATACACTAGAGAAGGGACAGAAGGACAGATACCCCAGCCACAGACAGCCCTAGTGATTTTGTGGGCGTGGGCTGGAAGCAATGGGGTACGAGAGATTTTTAATTCATTTATGGGGTGTGGAATTCACTGGCCAGGCCCAGCATTTATTGCCCATCCCTAATTGCCCCTTTGAGAAGGTGGGGGTGAGCCGCCTTCTTGAGCCGCTGCAGTCCCCGTGTGGTGTAGGTACACCCACCGCGCTGTTAGGGAGTTCCAGGATTTTGTCCCGTGTGGTGTAGGTACACCCACCGTGCTGTTAGGGAGTTCCAGGATTTTGTCCCGTGTGGTGTAGGTACACCCACCGTGCTGTTAGGGGAGGGAGTTCCAGGATTTTGTCCCGTGTGGTGTATGTACACCCACCGTGCTGTTAGGGGAGGGAGTTCCAGGATTTTGACCCAGCGACAGTGAAGGAACGGCCAATATGTTTCCGAGTCGGGATGGTGAGGGGCTCGGAGGGGAACTTGCAGGTGGTGGTGTTCCCCATGTGTCTGCTGCCCTTGTCCTTCTAGGTGGTAGAGGTGGTTTGGGCGGCGCAGTTGAAGGAGCCTTGGCGAGTTGCTGCAGTGCATCTTGTAGATGGTACACACGCTGCTGCCCCTGTGCGTCAGTGGTGGAGGGAGTGAATGTTTGTGGATGGGGAGCCCATCAAGCGGGGCTGCTTTGTCCTGGACGGTGTCGAGCTTCTTGAGTGCTGTGGGAGCTGCACTCATCCAGGCAAGTGGGGAGTATCCCATCACACTCCTGACTTGTGCCTTGTAGATGGTGGACCGGCTTTGGGGAGTCAGGAGGTGAGTTACTCTCCGCAGGATTCCCAGCCTCTGACCTGCTCTTGTAGCCACAGTATTTATATGGCTGGTCCTTCTGTTTCTGGTCAATGGTAACCCCCAGGATGTTGATAGTAGGGGATTCAGTGATGGTAATGTCATTGAATGTCAAGGGGTGATGGTTAGATTCTCTCTTGTTGGAGATGGTCATTGCCTAGCACTTGTGTGGCGCAAATATTATTTGCCACTTGTCAGCCCCGAGCCTGGATATCGTCCAGGTCTTGCTGCATTTGGACATGGACTGCTTCAGTATCTGAGGAGTCGCGAATGGTGCTGAACATTGTGCAATCATCAGCGAACATCCCCACTTCTGACCTTATGATGGGAGGAAGGTCATTGATGAAGCAGCTGAAGATGGTTGGGCCGAGGACACTACCCTGAGGAACTCCTGCAGTGATGTCCTGGAGCTGAGATGACTGACCCCCCAACAACCACAACCATCTTCCTTTGTGCTCGATCTGACCCCAACCAGCGGTGTATTTACCCCCTGATTCCCACTGACTCCAGTTTTGATGCCACACTCGGTCAAATGCTGCCTCGATGTCAAGGGCAGTCACTTCCACCTCACCTCGGGAGGCAGGGGGAGCGTTTTGAGAGGGGGGGAGCAGAGTCACTTATGCAGAGGAAATACGCATGTGGAATGGGCAAGTGAAGGGGAAAGAATCGCCTCTCGCTCCCTAACTCTTACCTTGAAGTTCTTGAGGCCCTTCTCGAAGAGGCTGAGCATGTCGGACAGCTTGTTGTCCGAGTGGACGTTGGAGACAGAGCTGTTGCACACAGACAGGGCCCGGAGCCGGTGCTGCAGCTCGTCCATGATGTACTCGTTCTCGATCTGCTCATGCGACTTGAACTCGGTGAAGGTGGCGTAGAGAGAGGTCAGCAACGACTGGAAGTCCCGGCTGTTCGAGAAGTTGGTGTTTGAGAGCTGCCGGGGGTTGGGGGTAGAGAGAAAGAGAGAGAGGGGGGAAACTTAGTCCCTCAGTGATGAGACGAGGAGGCGACAGGAGATGGGAGTGAAGGGGTCTCAAAGCGCTGTGCGGTAGTAAAGAAGGATTTGTGCCCAGGAGGGAAACGTGCAGGGAGGATATTATGGAACTATATTGTCGGTATAAAATCAACAGGGCTTCGTAATTACTCACCTAATCGATAACGAGGGTCCTTCAATCAAAGCACTTTGAGAAGTCATTTTAAAAGACATTTCTACCTCCCCCTGCCCACCCCCCCCACCCCCCAATCAATCAAAGTGCTACGCAGCGGCTTCACTGTTAGACAGATAATTGCTCGGAAATTTCCGCAGGGCTGTCGGGGACCAGGGTGTTGAACCCGGGTGCCCCGTCTGCCCTCTCAGGTAACAGATCCTGCGACGGGAGGGGTGGGGGTTCGAGGGTGTCCTCGGGGAGAGGGTGGGCCGGGAAGAGGGGGGGTGCAGTGGAGGGTCTCCTTGGGGAGGTGAGGGAGTGGAGTGAAGGGTGTCTGGAGGGGGGGGGTGTGCAATTCATGGTGTCCTCAAGGGGTGGGGCAGGAAGGGTGAAGTGGAGGGTCTCCTCGGGGCTGGGCTGGGGAGGGGGTATCGAGGTGGGGTGAGTATCAGGATAACTGGGCGGGGCAGGGGGGAGGGGGTTTGCAGTAGAGGGTGTGCTCGGGGGTGGGGAGGGAGGAGCAGGGCAGCAGCGGGTGGAGTGGAGGGTATCCTCAAGCTGGTGAGAGGGTAACGTCTCAACCAGAAGACCTGACAATGGGGTGGGGTGGGGTGGGGTGGGGTGGGGAGGGGAGGGGAGGGGATGGGGGGAGGGGAGGGGAGGGGAGGGGTGGTCGTTGGGTGTGAATTTGGGGGAGGGGGTGGCCTCGAAACCCCCACGACCTTCCGAGCAATGTCGGGGGCAGTTGGGGCCGTAGACGGACAGACAGGGCCCGGCGGTGCTGGACCTGCTCAGAGAGTAACAGTGACAGGGTGAAAGTTGGTCTCCTTAGCCCAGTGACCAACATGGCCCCCGCTGAGATAAAAGCAAAGAAACTGCGGATGCTGGAAATCCAAAACAAAAGCAGAAATACCTGAAAAAACTCAGCAGGTCTGGCAGCATCAGCGGAGAAAGGCACAGTTGACGTTTCGAGTCCTCATGATCCTTCAACAGAACTAAGTAAAAATAGGAAAGGGGTGAAATATAAGCTGGTTTAAGGTGGGGGGGGGTGGGGTTGGGATAAGAAGCCAGTGATAGGTGGAGATAACTAAAAGATGTCACAGACAAAAGGACAAAGAGGTGTTGAAGGTGGTGATATTATCGAAAGGAATGTGCTCATGAAGGGTAGAGAGCAGGACGAGCAAGGTACAGATAGACGGGGTGGGGGTAGGGGTGAGGTGGGGTGGCGTGAAGGGATCGAAATAGGCTAAAACAATGGATGGAAATACATTTAAAAACAATGGAAATAGGTGGGAAAAGAATAACCTATATAAATTATTGGAATAAAAACAAAAAGGAGGAGAAAATCGCAAAGGGGGTGGGGATGGAGGAGATGGTTCATGATCTGAAATTGTTGAACTCAACAGGACTGAATATTGAGTTCACCCCACCCCACCCCGTCTCTCTGTACCTTGCTCGTCCTGCTTTCTACCCTTAATTAGCACATTCCTTTAGATAATATCACCACCTTCAACACCTCTTTGTCCTTTTGTCTGTGACGTCTTCTGGTTATCTCCACCCATCACTGGCCCTCCATCCAGCTCTACTTGTCCCACCCCCCCCTTAAACCAGCTTATATTTCACCCCTTTCCTATCTTTACTTAGCTCTGTTGAAGGGTCATGAGGATTCGAAACGTCAATTGTGCTCCTCTGCACCGAAGCTGCCAGACCTGCTGAGTTTTTCCAGGTATTTCTGTTTCTGTTTTGGCCCCCACTGAGAGTTGGCCAACCCCGCGTTGCTTGCTGGGAGTTGTAGTTCCACCGTCACTAGGGAGGGAAGTGGAACTACAACTCCCGGTGGGCGCCTCGGCGGCGCATGCGCGGTACGTCAGCAGCGTCCGGGAAACGCATGCGCGTTGCGGCTCCTCCTGCATCCCGCCGGCGCATGCGCACTCCCGCCGACCGAGGCCCTCACGGCTTCCCTCCCAACCACCACCTCCACCCTCCCCCTTTCCCGGAGCTAATCGATGCCCCGCTTAGGCCTCAGGCTCTCGGTTCACGCATGAAACCTTGACTTCCCTTCTCTCCCTTCCCGCCCGAGAGGGTCTTCGCACCCCTCCGCCCAGTAACAACCTTCTCGGAGTAAAGGTTCACCAGCTTCTTCATGCGCCAGTGCGGCGCCGAGAACACGTCCACCTCCTCCGGGAACGGCGCCATCTTTGCCCGGGACCATCCGGGGAGGACCATCCGCAGCCCCACCAGGCGACCGGGAGGGGCAACTGCGTCTCCCTGAATTGGGAGGACCTACCGCAGCGCCACCAGGCGGCCTGGAGGAGCATCTACGGCCTTGACGGGGAGACCTTGTCGCAGCGCCTCCAGCTGGCTGGGGGGAGCCACTGTGTCTCCCTGACTTGGGAGGACCTTCTGCAGCGCCACTGGCCGGCCTGGAGGAACAACTGCCGCTCCTTGACTGCGAGGCCTGGCCGCATCGCCACCAGGCGGACAGGAGGTGCAACTGCGGCTGCTAATTGGGAGGACAGCTCACAGCGCCTTCTGGAGGGGCATTTAGCGATGGGCAATAAATGTTGACCTAGCCAGTGACACCCACATCTCATAAATGAGGAGCAGCATTTTGACTCTTCGACTGGGAGGAGACGGGCCGCAACCCCACCAGGTGACCCGGAGGAGAGACAAGTAGTCTTGGTGGTTCTGGACACTTGAGTTCCCTATCTTGGCCTGGTTGCCCTCCTCTCAAAGGATAACAGGAGTCGTCGCATTCAAAAAAAATTCTCACATATGCACTTGAAGCGCCGTAAGCTGCAGGGATTACAAAGCAAGAGCTAGAACGGGGGATTAGGCTGGATGTCTCTATCCCAGCACTGCCAATGGGCCAGATGGACTCTTTTTTTATTCATTTACATGATGAGGGCATTACTAGCTAGACCAGCATTTATTGCCCATCCCTAATTACCCCCTTGAGAAGGTGGTGGGTGAGCTGCTTTCTTGAGCCGCTGCAGCTCATGTGGTGTAGGTACACCCACCATGCTGTTAGAGAGGGAGTTCCAGGGTTTTGACCCAGCGACAGTGAAGGAACGGCCGATATATTTCCAAGTCAGGATGATGTGTGTGGCTCGGAGGGGAACTTGCAGGTGGTGGTGTTCCCCATGCGGCTGCTGCCCTTGTCCTTCTAGGTGATAGAGGTGGTGGGTTTGGGCGGCGCTGTCGAAGGAGCCTTGGCGAGTTGCTGCAGTGCATCTTGTAGATGGTACACACACTGCTGCCCTTGTCCTTCTAGGTGGTAGAGGTGGTGGGTTTGGGCGGCGCTGTCGAAGGAGCCTTGGCGAGTTGCTGCAGTGCATCTTGTAGATGGTACACACACTGCTGCCCCTGTGTGTCAGTGGTGGAGGGAGTGAATGTTTGCGGATGGGGTGCCCATCAAGCGGGGCTGCTTTGTCCTGGATGGTGTTGAGCTTCTTGAGTGTTGTGGGAGCTGCACTCATCCAAGCAAGTGGGGAGTATCCCATCACACTCCTGACTTGTGCCTTGTAGATGGTGGACAGGCTTTGGGGACTCAGGAGGTGAGTTACTCTCCGCAGGATTCCCAGCCTCTGACCTACTTTTTGCAATGTATTGTAATTATTTGAATACTGAAGTAAATTATGTAATCCTTTTGTTGTTTTATACTTTATTTTTATCTTAAGGATCGTCTACAGTCACGATGGTGTGACTTGTGCGTGTGCTGGATACGAAAGTCCAATTCCACTGGCTGAACAAACAGATACTGATAAAAGCAAAATACTGCAGATACTGGAAATCTGAAACAAAAACAGAAAATGTTTGGAAAAACTCAGCATCGGCGGAGAGAAAAAAAACCCAAAGTTAACGTTTCGAGTCCATATGACTCTTCTTCAGAGCTAAGGAGAAGTAAAAATGTGCTGAAATTTGTACTGTTTAAGGGGTGGGTTCGGGGTGGGGGCTAGTGGAGCAGGTGAAGCTAGATTGAAGGCCAGGGATAGGTGGGGGCAAAGGAGAGATTGTCATGGACAGAAGGACAAAGGGGTGTTAATGCTAGTGGTACTGGCTAGAGGAGGTACTGATGGTAGCATTAAGGTCAGAAAGCAGAATGTGATAATAGCCGGACAAGGGTAAGTACTCTGGAAAGAACGACATGAACAAGTGACTGATGGCCCTTGTGGGGGGGAGGGGGATTGGGGGAGAAAAGATTGAAAATAGGATAAGAGGTGGGGATAAAACATTGATAAGACCATAAGACATAGGAGCCGAAATTAGGCCATTCGGCCCATCGAGTCTGCTCTGCCATTCAATCATGGCTGATAAGTTTCTCAACCCCATTCTCCCGCCTTCTCCCCGTAACCTTTGACCCCCTTACCAATCAAGGAACTATCTATCTCGCTCTTAAATACACTCAATGACCTGGCCTCCACAGCCTTCTGTGGCAATGAATTCCATGGATTCACCACTCTCTGGCTAAAGAAGTTTCTCCTCATCTCTGTTCTAAAAGGTCTTTCCTTTACCAACACTCCCAGGACATGTACAGCACGGGGTTAGATACAGAGTAAAGCTCCCTCTACACTGTCCTCATCAAACACTCCCAGGACAGGTACAGCACAGGGTTAGATACAGAGTAAAGGTCCCTCTACACTGTCCCCAACAAACACTCCCAGGACAGGTACAGCACGGGGTTAGATACAGAGTAAATCTCCCTCTACACTGTCCCCATCAAACACTCCCAGGACAGGTACAGCACGGGGTTAGATACAGAGTAAAGCTACCTCTACACCGTCCCCATCAAACACTCCCAGGACAGGTACAGCACGGGGTTAGATACAGAGTAAAGCTCCCTCTACACCGTCCTCATGGGGTGAGGGGTAGGGGGGTGAGGGGGGGGGACTGGTGGTGGGTGAGCCGCCTTCTTGAGCCGCTGCAGTCCCCGTGTGGTGTAGGTACACCCACCGTGCTGTTAGGGAGGGAGTTCCAGGATTTTGTCCCGTGTGGTGTAGGTACACCCACGGCGCTGTTAGAGAGGGAGTTCCAGGATTTGGGACCCAGTGACGGTGAAAGAACGGCCGATATATTTCCAAGTCAGGATGGTGAGGGGCTCGGAGGGGAACTTGCAGGTGGTGGTGCTCCCCATGCACCTAAGTGGTAGAGGTGGGTTGAGGGGTGGGGTGGTGTGAGGGGTGGGAGGGGGTGAGGGGTGGGGTGAAGGGGGTTGGGGAGGGGTGTGGGTGAGGGTGGTGGGGTGTGGGGGTGAGGAGGTGGAGGAAACCGCTTTGCCGCGCCCCCACCAACAACAACGGCTGACCTGAGACCCGCCTGCGCTCCTCGCGCGCCTCTCCCCAAAACTCGCGGCTCCCAAAGCGACTCACCGCCAAAGAATGAGCTCCTCCGATCTCTGGGTGAGGGAGAGCCGCACTGTGGGAGTGTCAGTGCTGAGGGAGCGCCGCACTGTCGGAGGGTCAGAGGGTCAGTGCTGAGGGAGCGCCGCACTGTGGGAGGGTCGGTGCTGAGGGAGTGCCGCACTGTCGGAGGGTCGGTGCTGAGGGAGTGCCGCACTGTCGGAGGGTCAGTGCTGAGGGAGAGCCGCACTGTGGGAGGGTCAGTGCTGAGGGAGCGCCGCACTGTCGGAGGGTCGGTGCTGAGGGAGTGCCGCACTGTCATGGAGGGCCGGTGGTGACGTGGTGAGGCCAGCGGCCCACTGGCGCACAGCATGATCCCACGGAACAGCCAAGGCCGATGGCCGACCCAGGTCATCTGGTGCGTCGGTGTGGGTTGAGGGAGAAGCACTGGGCCCCAGTGCACCCGGGGAGACGTCTTTCCCAATCCCCACCTCCCGACTTCCCCTTGCCCTTCTTCCAATAGAGGCCGTGCGATTATTTGCGCCCACCTGTGAGGGCCAGCAGGGGCCTCAGTTTGACCTCTCATCTGAAAAACTGACCCTCCGCCAGCGCAGTGCTCCTCAGCACTGACCCTCTGACAGTGCGGCGCTCCCTCAGCACTGACCCTCCGACAGTGCAGCGCTCCCTCAGTACTGACCCTCCGACAGTGCGGCGCTCCCTCAGCACTGACCCTCCGACAGTGCGGCGCTCCCTCAGCACTGACCCTCCGCCACCGACGCACAGGGGCAGCAGTGTGTGTACCATCTACAAGATGCACTGCAGCAAATCGCCAAGGCTCCTTCGACAGCGCCGCCCAAACCCACCACCTCTACCACCTAGAAGGACAAGGGCAGCAGACACATGAGGAACACCACCACCTGTAAGTTCCCCTCCGAGCCACTCACCATCCCGACTTGGAAATATATCGGCCGTTCCTTCACTGTCGCTGGGTCAAAATCCTGAAACTCCCTCCCTAACAGCACAGTGGGTGTACCTACACCACACAGGACGAAATCCTGGAACTCCCTCCCTAACAGCACGGTGGGTGTACCTACACCACGCGGGACAAGATCCTGGAACTCCCTCCCTAACAGCACGGTGGGTGTACCTACACCACACGGACTGCAGTGGCTCAAGAAGGTGGCTCACCCACCACCTTCTCAAGGGGACAATTAGGGAAGGGCAACAAATGCTGGACTAGCCAGCGACCCCCACATCCTGTGAACGAATAAAAAAAAAATTACAGAATAAAGTGATAAGTCTACAGCATTCTGTGTTTTGCATCAATGTGCAATGTGTATATCACCTGGAGTATTGTGTGCAGTTTCATTCTCCTTACCTAAGGAAGGATGTACTTGCCATAGAATGAGCGCAGCCAAGGTTCATGCGAACATATGAGCACACGAAATAGGAGCAGAAGTAGGCCATTCGGCCCCTCGAGCCTTCTCTGCTATTCAATAAGATCATGGCTGATTTTCTTGTGTTTCGGGTTCCACATTCCTCCCTAACCCTGATAACCTTTGATTCCCTTGCCTAGAATCTATCTCCCTCGGCCCTAAAAATGTTCAGTGACCCCGCCTTCTGAGAGTTCCAAAGCCTCACAACCCTTTGAGGGAAAAAAATTCTCCTCATCTCTGTCCTAAAAGGGCGACCCTTAATTTTAAAACACTTCCCCCTAGTTCTGGACTCACCCACAAGAGGAAACTTCCTCTCCACATCCACCTTGTCTAGGCCGTTCAAGATCTTATACACTTCAATCAAATCACCCCCTCAATCTTCCAAGCTCCACTAGAAACAAGCCCAGTCTGTCCAACCTTTCCTCACCAAACTAATCCCTGGGATGGAAGGATTGTACAATGAGGAAAGATTCAATAGACTGGGCTTTCATTCTCTGGAGGTTAGAAGAATGAGAGGTTTTCAGGGCGTGACAGGGTAAATATGGATAGGATGTTTCCCTTTGGCTGGTGGGGGTGTCTAGAACCAGTGGGCACAGTCTCAGAGTAAGGAGCAGGCCCATTTAGCTCTGAGATGAGGTGGGATTTTACTTCACTCAGAGGGAGGTGGGTGAATCTTTGGAATTCTCTACCCCAGAGGGCTCAGACATTGAGTATGTTCAAGGCCGGGATGGATAGATTTCCAGACGGTAAAGGTACCAAGGGATATGGGGGTTGTGTGGGAAGATGGTATATTGAAGGAGAAGATCAGTCATAATGTCAGTGCATGATAGAGAGGGCTCGAAGGGCTGAATGACCTTCTCCTGCTCCTATTTCTTACATTTGTACATGTTTTTTCTCTTACATTTGTCACGACCCGCTGGGGACAGTGTGATGTAATATTAAGCCCCACTGTTCCCCGAGCCACAAGAAATGTGAAAAAGATTGGCCAAACCAAACTTTTGCCTCTTGACAGGGGCTTTCAGAGAGAGAGAGCAGGTTATAGAGATATGAGGTGAAAAAGCCAGCTGGCTTTTATTGTAGAATTACTGGAATCTTCCAAACTCAGGAGAGAGGGGTTTTAAGTCTTGTCCATTTCAGGCTAGGAGCTATTCTACTGCACTGCTTCTCACACAACACCTGGTCACCTGGTCAGGAACCAATTAAAACATTATTGACAGGCAGCTCCCTTGGTCCAGGACTCCTTTCCAGCACCATCCTGTCTTTCATGGCACACTCCATTCCAGGACTGCAACATTGTATATATCTCCCACCCTGTTCCAGTGGGCATGTCTTTCAAACTGCAGCCATTGTAATTTTAATCCGCAATCCAGCAGAAAATAAAAAGGTGCGTTCTTTACAGATTGCAATCACAAGCCCTTCCTCATCTGTCTTATGGGTCTGTATATGGGATTTTAAGATTCCACATGTCATAAGTTACCTTCCCAGGTCTCTAACTATGGTCCAGGTTCCTGAGACAGACAGCAAATTTTAAAAGATTTAAAATTTAAAAAGTGCAAAGTCACATTGAAGTCTGAGAGGTGAAAATTTCTCTTGAGGTTGGGGTGGTGGGGAAATGCAAAGGAGTTTTTCTCTTAAGTATCTTTATTTGGAGGGAAAAGATACAATTCCTCTTTAAGTCCAAAACAAAAAGTTTGAGATTGCAATTATTAGGTAGAATAGAATCGTGGAGCTGGTCCAGCACAGAAGAAAGCCATTCAGCCCATTGTGACAGTGGACTCCCAAGGAGCAGTTCACATACCGCCACTCCCCCATCCTCTCTCCACATCCCCGTAACAAACCTCCTTTTCAGGTATTTTGCAGCACAAAAGGAGGCCACTCTGCCCATCGTGCCTGTGCCAGCCAAAAATAAACGAGACACCCAGCCTAATCCCATTTTCCAGCGGGCTGGTCCAAACAAAGTCTGAGATTGCAATTATTAAGTTGTGCATTGCGCCCTGTCCAACTCCACAGCAACTTGTGGGACAAACATTCCCTGGTTCATTCCCCCATGACTAAACAGAGTCAGCCTGCCTGGTTTGAATTGGAACGAAAGCTTGGCAGTTAACTGTACCCTAGTGCTCTCTGTATGGTAACATCTCAACCAATCAGAGTCCAACCAATCAGCACTCTCTTCTTATGCAGTGTAAATCATTCCCTTTGAAATCTGGTATTCTTGCAATCCTGCCCCGATGAGTGTAAGGCAAAACGTTTCTACAGCTTATCTTTTTTTCAGCAATACTCAAGTTCCCTACTACCAAGTGACTAATAATTAAACAGATGCGCTAGTCCAAAATAAATGAGATTGTAATTATTAAATTGGTGTACTCATTGTAAAAAGGTTGAGGTTGTAATTATTAATTTGGTGAACTAATTGCAAAAAAAATTGGGATTGCAATGATTAAGTTGAGGCACGAATTGCAAAAAGAATTTGAGATTGCAATCATTGGTGCACTCATTGTAAAAAGGTTGAGGTTGTAATTATTAATTTGGTGAAATGATTGCGAAAAAAATTGAGATTGCAATTGTTAAATTGCACTAAATATGAGATTGCAATTGTTAAATTGGTGCACTTATTGTAAAAAGGCTGAGGTTGTAATTATTAATTTGGTGAAATGATTGGAAAAAAAATTGAGATTGCAATTGTTAAATTGGTGCACTCACTAATTGCAGGAAAATAAAAAGTTAATTCCCATACCGGGAGTCGAACCCGGGCCGCCTGGGTGAAAACCAGGAATCCTAACCGCTAGACCATATGGGAAGTTAAAATATAACGCACGCAGCCGCTAGATGAGGCTATGTCGCGGCCTAGTTAGGAAAGCCTACTGCCTACAAGGCTTCGCGCTGTCATGGCGACGCCGTCAGGACCTTTCGGAAACCCCTGCATTCGACCTACCATTATAAACTATCTCGCATGAGAAAACCTGTCGGGTTTCTCCCGCTCTCTCTCTCATTTTAATCGCGTTTAAATAAATATATATATATATTAAAAGAACCCCTGCGGCCGCCCGCTCTCCGTGTGTCATGGCGGAATTTGTAGTCCCTCGTCCCGCCAGCCGCCTTCTCCCCAAGCCGCCTGGCGGCCAGAGTGGACTACAGTTCCCAGAGGGCTCCGCAGTCGGCGGCGGAGAGCATGCGCAAAGCGGGGCTGGGGCGCGCCTCCGGGCTGTCGGCGGAGCGAGCATGTGCGGCGACGGGAGGGCCGGCGGCTGCACCTGCGCGCTAACGGGAGGGTGGTGGCGCATGCGCACCTCCGAAGCAGGGCCAACTTGGCTCCCCCCTCTCCCCACAATGCACTGCGGTCCATGGCCAACTTTGGGTTAAATCTTTCATAGGGTCCTTTCAATGTTCACAGATTGTGGCCTCTTTTTTTCTGCTTATTCTTTCACAGGGTGAGGGATCTTCCAGCATTTATTGCCCATCCCTAATTGCCCCTTGAGAAGGTGGGGGTGAGCCGCCTTCTTGAACCGCTGCAGTCCTGTGTGGTGTAGGTACACCCACCGTGCTGTTAGGGAGGGAGTTCCAGGATTTTGTCCCGTGTGATGTAGGTACACCCACCATGCTGTTAGGGAGGGAGTTCCAGGATTTTGACCCAGTGACAGTGAAGGAACGGCCCATATATTTCCAAGTCGGGATGGTGAGGGACTCGGAGGGGAACTTGCAGGTGATGGTGTTCCCCTTGTGTCTGCTGCCCTTGTCCTTCTAGGTGGTAGAGGTGGTGGGTTTGGGCGGCGCTGTCGAAGGAGCCTTGGCGAGTTGCTGCAGTGCATCTTGTAGATGGTACACACACTGCTGCCCCTGTGCGTTGGTGGTGGAGGGAGTGAATGTTTGTGGATGGGGTGCCCATCAAGCGGGGCTGCTTTGTCCTGGATGGTGTCGAGCTTCTTGAGTGTTCTGGGAGCCGCACTCATCCAGGCAAGTGGAGAGTATTCCATCACACTCCTGGCTTGTAGATGGTATTATGCTAAAATGAATAACTGAACATAAAATGCTGGTTGAGGCATATCCCAGCACTCCCCTGTCAGTTTAGTATTAGCAGATCTTTTCCTGCATTATTCCAGGGTGCTGAATGTCATCAAATTTCAATATCGTTTTTACAGCTTGGGCAAGTTCAGTTCTTTTGAACAAATACGTGTGGCTTATGGTATTATGCAAAAATAAATAACTGAACAGTTGTGCCTTGTAGATGGTGAACAGGCTTTGGGGAGTCAGGAAGTGAGTTACTCACCGCAGGATTCCCAGCCTCTGACCTGCTCTTGGAGCCACAGTATTGATATGGCAGGTGTGTTAAACTGTATCCGCCGTGTGTTTGCCCAGTTTGTCCACATGTCCGTGTCCTCCCGAAGCCCGTTACCATCCTCCTCACTGATTACTTACATTGCAGTTTTGTATCATCTGCAAACTCTGAAATTATGCCCACACACCAGAAGGGAAAACCAGTATAACCTGGGAAATGACTGGTACTGGTCTCATCCATCTTAAAATGGAACTCCAGTTCGGACCAGTACCGGTCATTTCCGGGTTTTATTGATTTTTTTCCTTCGCTGTCAGCCAAACAGCGTCTTTCTCCCCCATTTTCAATATTTTTATATCTGGTAAAGAGGAAGGAAAATGACAGAAAAAACACAATCTCTTTCAATTTTCCCGATGAGTTCTCTTCAAGGTTATGAACAACAGCGACCTGGAAGAAAATTGGTGGTGTCGTAAATAGTGAGGAGGAAAGCCTTAGATGACAGGATGATATAGATGGGCTGGTAAGATGGGCAGAGCAGTGGCAAATGGAGTTTAATCCTGAGAAGAGTGAGGTGATGCATTTTGGGAGGACTAATACGGCAAGGGAATACACAATGAATGGCCGGACCCCAGGAAGTACAGAGGATCAGAGGGACCTTGGTGTACATGTCCAAAGATCCCTGAAGGCAGCAGCACAGGTAAGATAAGGTGGTTAAGAAGGCATACGGGATACTTGCCTTTATTAGCTGAGGCATAGAATATAAGACCAAAACAAAAACAGAATTAGCTGGAAAAACTCAGCAGGTCTGGCAGCATCAGCGGAGAAGAAAAGAGTTGACGTTCCGAGTCCTCATGAACCTTCGACAGAACTTGAGTTCGAGTCCAAGAAAGAGTTGAAATATAAGCTGGTTTAAGGTGTGTTGGGGGGGGCAGAGAGAGAGAGAGAGAGAGAAGTGGAGTGGGGGTGTGGTTGTAGGGACAAACAAGCAGTGATAGAAGCAGATCATCAAAAGATGTGTCAACAACAATAGAACAAAAGAACACATAGGTGTTAAAGTTAAAGTTGGCGATATTATCTAAACGAATGTGCTAATTAAGAATGGATGGTAGGGCACTCAAGGTATAGCTCTAGTGGGGGTGGGGAGAGCATAAAAGATTTTAAAATTTTTTTTTAAAAATAATGGAAATAGGTGGGAAAAGGAAAATCTATATAATTTATTGGAAAAAAAAAGGAAGGGGGAAACAGAAAGGGGGTGGGGATGGGGGAGGGAGCTCACGACCTAAAGTTGTTGAATTCAATACTCAGTCCGGAAGGCTGTAAAGTGCCTAGTCGGAAGATGAGGTGTTGTTCCTCCAGTTTGCGTTGGGCTTCACTGGAACAATGCAGCAAGCCAAGGACAGACATGTGGGCAAGAGAGCAGGGTGGAGTGTTAAAATGGCAAGCGACAGGGAGGTTTGGGTCATTCTTGCGGACAGACCGCAGGTGTTCTACAAAGCGGTCGCCCAGTTTACGTTTGGTCTCTCCAATGTAGAGGAGACCACATTGGGAGCAACGAATGCAGTAGACTAAGTTGGGGGAAATGCAAGTGAAATACTGCTTCACTTGAAAGGAGTGTTTGGGTCCTTGGACGGTGAGGAGAGAGGAAGTGAAGGGGCAGGTGTTGCATCTTTTGCGTGGGCATGGGGTGGTGCCATAGGAGGGGGTTGAGGAGTAGGGGGTGATGGAGGAGTGGATCAGGGTGTCCCGGAGGGAGCGATCCCTACGGAATGCCGATAGGCGGGGTGAAGGGAAGATGTGTTTGGTGGTGGCATCATGCTGGAGTTGTTGGAACTGGCGGAGGATGATCCTTTGAATGCGGAGGCTGGTGGGGTGATAAGTGAGGACAAGGGGGACCCTATCATGGTTCTGGGAGGGAGGAGAAGGCGTGAGGGCGGATGCGCGGGAGATGGGCCAGACACGGTTGAGGGCCCTGTCAACGACCGTGGGTGGAAAACCTCGGTTAAGGAAGAAGGAGGACATGTCAGAGGAACTGTTTTTGAAGGTAGCATCATCGGAACAGATGCGACGGAGGTGAAGGAACTGAGAGAATGGGATGGAGTCCTTACAGGAAGCGGGGTGGGAGGAGCTGTAGTCGAGATAGCTGTGGGAGTCGGTGGGTTTGTAAATAGAATATAAGAGCTGGGAGGTTACGTGGGAACTGTATAAAATGTTGGTTAGGGCACAGCTGGAGTGGTGTGTGCAGTTCTGGTCGCCACACTATAAGGAGGATGTGATTGCACTGGAGAGGGTGCAGATTCACCAGGACGTTGCCTGGGCTGGAGTGTTTCAGCTATGAAGAGAGACTGGATAGGCTGGGGTTGTTTTCCTTAGAGCAGAGAAGGCTGAGTCGGGGAGCTGACAGAGGCATACAAAATTATGAGGGGCATAGATAGGAAGAAGATTTTCCCCTTAGCGGAGGTGTCAATAACCAGGAGGCATAGATTTAAGGTAAGGGGCAGGAGGGTTAGAGGGGATTTGAGGGAAAGATTTTTCACCCAGAGGGTAGGGGGTATCTGGAACTCACTGCCCGAGGTGGGGGGGGGAAGAGGCAGGAACCCTCACAACGGTTAAGAAGTGTTTAGATGAGCACTTGAAACGCGATAGCATCCAGGGCCACGGGCCAAGTGCTGGAAAATGGGATTAGAATAGATAGGGGCTTGATGGCCAGCATGGACATGATGGGCCGAAAGGCCTGTTTCTGTGCTGTGTAACTCTGTGGAAATTGACCTGAGGACTCCAGCACAATCACAGAGGGTTGGCAATCCTAGTCGAGGTTGTTAATATATATAAGACCATGAGACGTAGCAGCAGAAGGCCATTCGGTCCATCGAGTCTGCTCCACCATTTAATGAGATCATGGCTGATCTGATAATCCTCAACTCCCCTTTCCTGCCTTTTCCCCATAACCCTTGATTCCCTTACAGATTAAAAATCTGTCTATCTCAGCCTTGAATATAATTAATGACCCAGCCTCTACAGCCCCCTGCGGTAAAGAATTCCACAGATTAACTACCCCCTGAGAGAAGAAATTCCTCATCTCTGTTTTAAATGGGTGCACCCTTACTCTGAGATTATGCCCTCTGGTCTTAGACTCTCCCACAAGGGGAAACAACCTCTCAGCATCGACCCTGTCAAGCCCCCTAAGAATCTTATATGTTTCAATAAGGTCACCTCTCATTCTTCTAAACTCCAATGAGTACAGGCCCAACCTACTGAACCTCTCCTCATAAGAAAATCCCTCCATACCCGGGATCAATCTAGTGAACCTTCTCCGGACTGCCTCCAATGCCAGTATATCTTTCCCTAGATAAGGGAACCAAAACTGCTCACAGTATTCTAGGTGTGGTTTAGTGCCTTGTATAGCCTTAGCAAGGCTTCCCAATTTTTATTCTATTCCCTATATCAGTGATCCTAATCCCTGGGGAACACCACTGTACTGTAATGGAGTTCCCCAGGGGTCAGTGTTGGGACCCTTGCTCTTCCTGACATACATATTAATGAGATAAAAAGATAAAAACAGTTCTGTTGAAGGGTCATGTGGACTCGAAACATCAACTCTTTTCTTCTCCGCCGATGCTACCAGACCTGCTGAGTTTTTCCAGGTAATTCTGTTTTTGTTTTGTGATACATATTAATGACCTGGATCTTGGGGTACAAATTGAAAATTCATGGATGAAAGCAAACTCAGAAGCGTTGCGTGCTGCGGGGAGGTTAGTGCAGGGACACAAAGCGAAACACTGCAGATGCTGCCAACCTGAAATAAACCCAACAGAAATTGCAGGTGAATTCTGTCCGAAGGAGAGTCAGACGGGCTCGAAACGTTAACTCTGTTTCTCTGTCGGCAGACGCTGCTGGACCTGCTGAGCTTTTCCAGCATTTTCTGTTTTTAATTCCAAAAGGACAGAGACCAGTTGGTGGAATGGCTGGACAGGTGACAGATGAAGTTTAACTCAGAAAAATGTGAAGTCATCCGTTTTGGTAACACAAATGTGAAGAGACAATTTAAAATAAAGGGTACGGGGGTGCAGGAACAGAGGGAGCTGGGGGTATATGTAAATAAAGCATTGAAGGTGGCAGGACAGGTTGAGAGAGCGGTTAATAAAGCATCCAGTATCCTGGGCTTTATTAATAGGGACATCGAGTACAAAAGCAAGGGGGTTATGTTAAACCTGCATAAAACACTGGTTCAGCCCCAACTGGAGTATTGTGTCCAGTTCTGGGCACCGCACTTTAGGATGGATGTGAAGGTGTTAGAGAGAGAGAGAGACAGAGACAGAGAGAGAGAGAGTACGGAAAAAGTTCTCTAAAATGGTTCCAGACTAAACCTCCCTCCACACCGTCCCCATCAAACACTCCCAGGACAGGTACAGCACGGGGTTAGATACAGAGTAAACCTCCCTCCACACCGTCCCCATCAAACACTCCCAGGACAGGAACAGCACGGGGTTAGATACAGAGTGAAGCTCCCTCTACACCGGGGTTAGATACAGAGTGAATCTCCCTCTGCACTGGGGTGAGATACAGAGTAAAGCTCCCTCTGCACTGGGGTTAGATACAGAGTAAAGCTCCCTCTGCACTGAGGGTGAGGTAATGAGTGAAGCTGCCTCTGCAATGGGGTGAAATACTGAGTAAAGTTCCCACTACACTGGGGTTAGATACAGAGTAAAGCTCCCTCTGCACTGGGGTTAGATACAGAGTGAAGCACCATCTACACTGGGGTTAGATACAGAGTGAAGCTCCCTCTGCACTGGGGTTAGATACAGAGTAAAGCTCCCTCTACACTGGGGTGAGATACAGAGTAAAGCTCCCTCTGCACTGGGCTTAGATACAAAGTGAATCTCCCTCTACATTGGGGTGAGATACAGAGTGAAGCTCCCTCTACACTGGGGATAGATAGAGAGTGAAGCACCCTCTGCACTGGGGTTAGATACAGAGTGAAACTCCCTCTGCACTGGGGTGAGGTAGAGAGTAAAGCTTCCTGCACAATGGGGTTAGATACAGAGTGAAGCTCCCCCTACACTGGGGTGAGGTACAGAGTGAAGCTCCCTCTACGCTGGGGTTAGATACAGAGTGAAGCTCCCTCTACACTGGGGTTAGATACAGAGTAAATCTCCCCCTACACTGGGGTTAGATACAGAGTGAAGCTCCCTCTGCACTGGCGTGAGATACAGAGTAAAGCTCCCTCTACACTGGGGTTAGATACAGAGTAATTCTCCCCCTACACTGGGGTTAGATACAGAGTGAAGCTCCCTCTGCACTGGCGTGAGATACAGAGTAAAGCTCCCTCTACACTGGGGTTAGATGCAGAGTAAAGCTCCCTCTACACTGGGGTTAGATACAGAGTGAAGCTCCCTCTACACTGGGGTTAGATACAGAGTGAAGCTCCCTCTGCACTGGCGTGAGATACAGAGTAAAGCTCCCTCTACACTGGGGTTAGATGCAGAGTAAAGCTCCCTCTACACTGGGGTTAGATACAGAGTGAAGCTCCCTCTACACTGGGGTGAGATACTGAGTGAAGCTCCCTCTACACTGGGGTTAGATACAGAGTGAAGCTCCCTCTACACTGGGTTTAGATACAGAGTGAAGCTACCTTTACACGGGGGTTAGATACAGAGTGAAGCTCCCTCTACACTGGGTTAAGATACAGAGTGATGCTGCCTCTACACTGTGGTTAGATACAGAGTGAAGCTACCTTTACACGGGGGTTAGATACAGAGTGAAGCTCCCTCTACACTGGGTTTAGATACAGAGTGATGCTGCCTCTACACTGTGGTTAGATACAGAGTGAAGCTACCTTTACACTGGGGTTAGATACAGAGTGAAGCTCCCTCTACACTGGGGTTAGATACAGAGTAAAGCTCCCTCTACACTGGGGTTAGATACAGAGTGAAGCTACCTTTACACGGGGGTTAGATACAGAGTAAAGCTACCTCTACACTGGGGTTAGATACAGAGTGAAGCTACCTTTACACGGGGGTTAGATACAGAGTAAAGCTCCCTCTGCACTGGGGTGAGATACAGAGTGAAGCTCCCTTTGCACTGGCGTGAGGTACAGAGTAAAGCTCCCTCTACACTGGGGTTAGATACAGAGTGAAGCTCCCTCTACACTGGGGTTAGATACAGAGTAAAGCTTTCTGCACACTGTGGTTAGATACAGAGTGAAGCTCCCTCTACACTGGGGTTAGATACAGAGTGAAGCTCCCTCTACACTGGGGTTAGATACAGAGTGAAGCTCCCTCTACACTGGAGTTAGATACAGAGTGAAGCTCCCTCTACACTGGAGTTAGATACAGAGTGAAGCTCCCTCTACACTGGGGTTAGATACAGAGTGAAGCTCCCTCTACACTGGGGTTAGATACAGAGTGAAGCTCCCTCTACACTGGGGTTAGATACAGAGTGAAGCTCCCTCTACACTGGTGTTAGATACAGAGTGAAGCTCCCTCTACACTGGGTTTAGATAGAGAGTGAAGCTCCCTCTACACTGGGGTTAGATACAGAGTGAAGCTGCCTCTACACTGGGGTTAGATACAGATTGAAGATGCCTCTACACTGGGGTTAGATACAGAGTGAAGCTGCCTCTACACTGGGGTTAGATACAGATTGAAGATGCCTCTACACTGGGGTTAGATACAGAGTGAAGCTGCCTCTACACTGGGGTTAGATACAGAGTAAAGCTACATATACACTGGGGTTTGATACAGAATGAAGCTCCCTCTACACCGGGGTTAGATACAGAGTGAAGCTTCCTCTGCACTGGGGTGAGGTACAGAGTAAAGCTTCCTGCACAGTGGGGATCGATACAGAGTAACGCTCCCTCTACACTGGGGTTAGATACAGAGTGAAACTCCCTCTACACTGGGGTTAGATACAGAGTGAAGCTCCCCCTACACTGGGGTTAGATACAGAGTGAAGGTCCCTCAACATTGGGGTTAGATACAGAGTGAAGCTCCCCCTACACTGGGGTTAGATACAGAGTGAAGGTCCCTCAACATTGGGGTTAGATACAGAGTAAAGCTCCCTCTACACTGGGGTTAGATACAGAGTGAAGCTCCCCCTACACTGGGGTTAGATACAGATTGAAGCTCCCTCTACACTGGGGGTAGATACAGAGTGAAGCTCCCTCTACACTGGGGTTAGATACAGTGTCAATCTCCCTCAACACTGGGGTTACATACAGAGTGAAGCTTCCCCTACACTGGGGTTAGATACAGAGTGAAGCTTCCCCTACACTGGGGTTAGATACAGAGTGAAGCTCCCTCTACACTGGGGTTAGATACAGAGTGAAGCTCCCTCTACCCTGGGGTTAGATACAGAGTGAAGCTCCCTCTACACTGTGGTTAGATACAGAGTGAAGCTCCCTCTACACTGGGGTTAGATACAGAGTGAAGCTCCACCTACACTGGGGTTAGATACAGAGTGAAGCTCCCTCTACACTGGGGTTAGATACAGTGTCAATCTCCCTCAACACTGGGGTTACATACAGAGTGAAGCTTCCCCTACACTGGGGTTAGATACAGAGTGAAGCTTCCCCTACACTGGGGTTAGATACAGAGTGAAGCTCCCTCTACACTGTGGTTAGATACAGAGTGAAGCTCCCTCTACACTGGGGTTAGATACAGAGTGAAGCTCCACCTACACTGGGGTTAGATACAGAGTGAAGCTCCCTCTACACTGGGGTTAGATACAGAGTGATGCTCCCTCTACACTGGGGTTAGATACAGAGTGAAGCTCCCTCTACACTGGGGTTAGATACAGAGTGAAGCTCCACCTACACTGGGGTTAGATACAGAGTGAAGCTCCCTCTACACTGGGGTTAGATACAGAGTGATGCTCCCTCTACACTGGGGTTAGATACAGAGTGAAGCTCCCTCTACACTGGGGTTAGATACAGAGTGAAGCTCCGTCTACTCTGGGGTTCGATACAGAGTAAATTTCCCCCTACACTGGGGTTAGATACAGGGTGATGCTCCCTCTACACTGGGGTTAGATACAGATTGAAGCTGCCTCTACACTGGGGTTAGATACAGATTGAAGATCCCTCTACACTGTGGTTGAGGTACAGAGTGAAGCTCCCCCAACACTGGGGTTAGATACAGAGTGAAGCTCCCTCTACACTGTGGTTAGATACAGAGTGAAGCTCCCTCTACACTGGGGTTAGATACAGAGTGAAGCAGCCCCTACACTGGGGTTAGATACAGAGTGAAGCTGCCTCTACAGTGTGCTTAGATACAGAGTGAAGCTCCCCCTACAATGGGCGTAGATACAGAGTGAAGCTCCCTCTACACTGGGGTTAGATACAGAGTGAAGCTCCCTCTACACTGGGGTTAGATACAGAGTGAAGATCCCTCTACACTGGGGTTAGATACAGAGTGAAGCTCCCCCTAAAGTGGGGTTAGATACAGAGTGAAGCACCCCCTACACTGGGGTTAGATACAGAGTGAAGCTGCCTCTACAGTGCGGTTAGATACAGAGTGAAGCTCCCCCTACACTGGGGGGTAGAGACAGAGTGAAGCTCCCTCTACACTGGGGTGAGATACAGAGTGAAGCTCCCTCTACACTGGAGTTAGATACGGAGTGAATCTCCCTCTACACTGGGGTTAGATGCAGAGTGAAGGTCCCCCTACACTGGGATGAGATACTGAGTGAAGATCCCTCTACACTGGGGTTAGATACAGAGTGAAGGTCCCCCTACACTGGGATGAGATACAGAGTGAAGATCCCTCTACAATGGGGTTAGATACAGAGTGAAGTTCCCTCTACACTGTGGTGAGATGCAGAGTGAAGCTCCCTCTACACTGGGGTTAGATACAGAGTGAAGGTCCCCCTACACTGGGATGAGATACAGAGTGAAGATCCCTCTACACTGGGGTTAGATACAGAGTGAAGCTGCCTCAACACCGGGTTTAGATACAGAGTGAAGCTTCCTCTGCACTGGGTTGAGGTGCAGTTTAAAGCTTCCTGCACAGTGGGGTAAGATACAGAGTAAAGCTCCCTCTACACTGGGGGTTAGATACAGTGTGATGCTGCCTCTACACTGGGGTTAGATACAGAGTGAATCTCCCTCTACACTGGGGTTAGATACAGAGTGAAGCTCGCTCTACACTGGGGTGAGGTACAGAGTGAAGATGCCTCTGCACTGGGGTGGGATACAGAGTAAAGCTCCCTCTGCACTGGGGTTAGATACAGAGTAAAGCTCCGTCTGCACTTGGGTTAGATACAGAGTAAAGCTCCCTCTGCACTGGGGTTAGATACAGAGTGAATCTCCCTCTACACTGGGGTTAGATACAGAGTGAAGCTCGCTCTACACTGGGGTGAGGTACAGAGTGAAGATGCCTCTGCACTGGGTTGGGATACAGAGTGAAGCTCCCTCTACACTGGGGTTAGATACAGAGTAAAGCTACATATACACTGGGGTTAGATACAGAATGAAGCTCCCTCTACACCGGGGTTAGATACAGAGTGAAGCTTCCTCTGCACTGGGGTGAGGTACAGAGTAAAGCTTCCTGCACAGTGGGGATCGATACAGAGTAACGCTCCCTCTACACGGGGGTTAGATACAGAGTGAAGCTCCCTCAACACTGGGGTGAGGTACAGAATGAAGCTCCCTCTACACTGGGGTGAGGTACAGAGTGAAGATGCCTCTGCACTGGGGTGGGATACAGAGTAAAGCTCCCTCTGCACTGGGGTGAGATACAGAGTGAAGCTCCCTCTACACTGGGGTTAGATACAGAGTGAAGCTCCCTCTACACTGGGGTTAGATACAGAGTGAAGCTCCCTCTACACTGGGGTTAGATACAGAGTGATGCTCCCTCTACACTGGGCATAGATAGAGAGTGAAGCACCCTCTGCACTGGGGTTAGATACAGAGTGAAGCTCCCTCTACACAGGGTTTAGATAGAGAGTAAAGCTCCACCTACACTGGGGTTAGATACAGAGTGAAGCTCCCTCTGCACTGGCGTGAGGTACAGAGTGAAACTCCCTCAACACTGTGGTTAGATACAGAGTGAAGCTCCCTCTACACTGGGGTTAGATACAGAGTAAAGCTCCCTCTACACTGGGGGTAGATACAGAGTGAAGCTCCCTCTACACTGGGGTGAGGTACAGAGTGAAGCTCCCTCTACACTGGGGTGACGTACAGAGTGAAGCTCCCTCTACACTGGGGTTAGATACAGATTGAAGATCCCTCTACACTGGGGTGAGGTACAGTGTCAATCTCCCTCAACACTGGGGTTACATAAAGAGTGAAGCTTCCCCTACACTGGGGTTAGATACAGAGTGAAGCTTCCCCGACACTGTGGTTAGATACAGAGTGAAGCTTCCCCTACACTGGGGTTAGATACAGAGTGAAGCTCCCTCTACACTGGGGTTAGATACAGAGTGAAGCTCCCTCTACACTGGGGTGAGATACAGAGTGAAGCACCCACTACACTGGGGTTAGATACAGAGTGAAGCTCCCCCTACACTGGGGTTAGATACAGAGTAAAGCTCCCTCTACACTGTGGTTAGATACAGAGTGAAGCACCCACTAAACTGGGGTTAGATACAGAGTGAAGCTCCCTCTACACTGGGGTTAGATACAGAGTAAATTTCCCCCTACACTGGGTTAGATACAGGGTGATGCTCCCTCTACACTGGGTTAGATACAGAGTAAAGCTCCCTCTACACTGTGGTTAGATACAGAGTGAAGCACCCACTAAACTGGGGTTAGATACAGAGTGAAGCTCCCTCTACACTGGGGTTAGATACAGAGTAAATTTCCCCCTACACTGGGTTAGATACAGGGTGATGCTCCCTCTACACTGGGGTTAGATACAGATTGAAGCTGCCTCTGCACTGGGGTTAGATACAGAGTGAAGCTCCCCCTACACTGGGGTTAGATACAGAGTAAAGCTGCCTTTACACTGTGGTTGAGGTACAGAGTGAAACTCCCTCTACACTGGGGTGAGGTACAGAGTGAAGCTCCCTCTACACTGGGGTGAGGTACAGAGTGAAGCTCGCTCTACACTGGGGTTAGATACAGAGTGAAGCTCCCCCAACACTGGGGTTAGATACAGAGTGAAGCTTCCTCTACACTGGGGTTAGATACAGAGTGAAGGTCCCTCTACACTGAGGTGAGATACAGAGTAAAGCTGCCTTTACACTGTGGTTGAGGTACAGAGTGAAGCTCCCCCAACACTGGGGTTAGATACAGAGTGAAGCTCCCTCTACACTGTGGTTAGATACAGAGTGAAGCTGCCTCTACAGTGCGCTTAGATACAGAGTGAAGCTCCCCCTACAATGGGCGTAGATACAGAGTGAAGATCCCTCTACTCTGGGGTTAGATACAGAGTGAATCTGCCTCTACAGTGCGGTTAGATACAGAGTGAAGCTCCCCCTACACTGGGGGTAGAGACAGAGTGAAGCTCCCTCTACACTGGGGTTAGATACAGAGTGAAGCTCCCTCTACACTGGAGTTAGATACGGAGTGAATCTCCCTCTACACTGGGGTTCGTTACAGAGTGAAGTTCCCTCTACACTGTGGTGAGATACAGAGTGAAGTTCCCCCTACACTGGGGGTAGATACAGAGTGAAACTCCCTCTACACTGGGTTGAGATACAGAGTGAAGATCCCTCTACACTGGGGTGAGATGCAGAGTGAAGCTCCCTCAACACTGGGGTTAGATACGGATTGAAGCTCCCTCTACACTGGGGTTAGATACAGAGTGAAGCTCCCTCTACACTGGGGTTAGATACAGAGTGAAGCTCCCTCAACACTGGGATTAGATACAGAGTGAAGCTCCCTCAACACTGGGATTAGATACAGAGTGAAGCTCCCTCTACGCTGGGGTTAGATACGGATTGAAGCTCCCTCTACACTGGGGTTAGATACAGAGTGAAGCTCCCTCTACACTGGGGTTAGATACAGAGTGAAGCTCCCTCAACACTGGGATTAGATACAGAGTGAAGCTCCCTCTACACTGGGGTTAGATACAGAGTGAAGCTCCCTCTACACTGGGGTTAGATACAGAGTGAAGCTTCCTCTGCACTGGGGTGAGGTGCAGTTTAAAGCTTCCTGCACAGTGGGGTAAGATACAGAGTAAAGCTCCCTCTACGCTGGTGTTAGATACGGATTGAAGCTCCCCCTACACTGGGGTTAGATACAGAGTGAAGCTGCCTCTCCACTGGGGTTAGATACAGAGTAAAGCTCCCTCTACACTGGGTGTTAGATACAGTGTGATGCTGCCTCTACACTGGGGTTAGATACAGAGTGAAGCTCGCTCTACACTGGGGTGAGGTACAGAGTGAAGATGCCTCTGCACTGGGGTGGGATACAGAGTAAAGCTCCCTCTGCACTGGGGTTAGATACAGAGTAAAGCTCCGTCTGCACTTGGGTTAGATACAGAGTAAAGCTCCCTCTGCACTGGGGTTAGATCCAGAGTGAATCTCCCTCTGCATTGGGGTTAGATACAGAGTGAAGCTCCCCCTACACTGGGGTGAGATACAGAGTGAAGCTCCCTCTACACTGGAGTTAGATACATAGTGAAGCTCCCTCTACACTGGGGTTAGATACAGAGTGATGCTCCCTCTACACTGGGGTTAGATACAGAGTGAATCTCCCTCTACACTGGGGTTAGATACAGAGTAAAGCTCCCTCTACACTGGGGTGAGATACAGAGTGATGCTCCCTCTACACTGGAGTTAGATACATAGTGAAGCTCCCTCTACACTGGGGTTAGATACAGAGTGATGCTCCCTCTACACTGGGGTTAGATACAGAGTGAATCTCCCTCTACACTGGGGTTAGATACAGAGTAAAGCTCCCTTTACACTGGGGTTAGATACAGAGTGATGCTCCCTCTACACTGGGGTTAGATACAGAGTAAAGCTCCCTCTACACTGGGGTGAGATACAGAGTGACGCTCCCCCTACACTGGGGTGAGATACAGAGTGAAGCTCCCTCTACACTGGGGTGAGATACAGAATGAAGCTCCCTCTACACCGGGTTTAGATACAGAGTGAAGCTTCCTCTGCACTGGGTTGAGGTGCAGTTTAAAGCTTCCTGCACAGTGGGGTAAGATACAGAGTAAAGCTCCCTCTACGCTGGTGTTAGATACGGATTGAAGCTCCCCCTACACTGGGGTTAGATACAGAGTGAATCTCCCTCTACACTGGGGTTAGATACAGAGTGAAGCTCCCTCTACACTGGGGTGAGATACAGAGTGAAGCTCCCTCTACACTGGGGTTAGATACAGAGTGAAGCTCCCTCTACACTGGGGGTTAGATACAGTGTGATGCTGCCTCTACACTGGGGTTAGATACAGAGTGAAGCTCCCTCTACACTGGGGGTTAGATACAGTGTGATGCTGCCTCTACACTGGGGTTAGATACAGAGTGAATCTCCCTCTACACTGGGGTTAGATACAGAGTGAAGCTCGCTCTACACTGGGGTGAGGTACAGAGTGAAGATGCCTCTGCACTGGGGTGGGATACAGAGTAAAGCTCCCTCTGCACTGGGGTTAGATACAGAGTAAAGCTCCGTCTGCACTTGGGTTAGATACAGAGTGAAGCTCCCTCTGCACTGGGGTTAGATACAGAGTGAATCTCCCTCTACACTGGGGTTAGATACAGAGTGAAGCTCGCTCTACACTGGGGTGAGGTACAGAGTGAAGATGCCTCTGCACTGGGGTGGGATACAGAGTAAAGCTCCCTCTGCACTGGGGTTAGATACAGAGTAAAGCTACATATACACTGGGGTTAGATACAGAATGAAGCTCCCTCTACACCGGGGTTAGCTACAGAGTGAAGCTTCCTCTGCACTGGGGTGAGGTACAGAGTAAAGCTTCCTGCACAGTGGGGATCGATACAGAGTAACGCTCCCTCTACACGGGGGTTAGATACAGAGTGAAGCTCCCTCAACACTGGGGGTAGATACAGAGTGAAGCTCCCTCTACACTGGGGTGAGGTACAGAGTGAAGCTCCCTCTACACTGGGGTGACGTACAGAGTGAAGCTCCCTCTACACTGGGGTTAGATACAGATTGAAGATCCCTCTACACTGGGGTGAGGTACAGGGTGAAACTCCCTCTACACTGGGGTTAGATACAGTGTCAATCTCCCTCAACACTGGGGTTACATAAAGAGTGAAGCTTCCCCGACACTGGGGTTAGATACAGAGTGAAGCTCCCTCTACACTGGGGTTAGATACACAGTGAAGCTCCCTCTACACTGGGGTTAGATACAGAGTGAAGCTTCCCCTACACTGGGGTTAGATACAGAGTGAAGCTCCCTCTACACTGGGGTTAGATACTGAGTGAAGCACCCACTAAACTGGGGTTAGATACAGATTGAAGCTGCCTCTGCACTGGGGTTAGATACAGAGTGAAGCTTCCTCTACACTGGGGTTAGATACAGAGTGAAGCTCCCTCTACACTGGGGTTAGATACAGAGTGAAGCTGCCTCTACAGTGCGCTTAGATACAGAGTGAAGCTCCCCCTACAATGGGCGTAGATACAGAGTGAAGATCCCTCTACTCTGGGGTTAGATACAGAGTGAATCTGCCTCTACAGTGCGGTTAGATACAGAGTGAAGCTCCCCCTACACTGGGGGGTAGAGACAGAGTGAAGCTCCCTCTACACTGGAGTTAGATACGGAGTGAATCTCCCTCTACACTGGGGTTCGTTACAGAGTGAAGTTCCCTCTACACTGTGGTGAGATACAGAGTGAAGTTCCCCCTACACTGGGGGTAGATACAGAGTGAAACTCCCTCTACACTGGGTTGAGATACAAAGTGAAGCTCCCCCTACACTGGGATGAGATACAGAGTGAAGATCCCTCTACACTGGGGTTAGATACAGAGCGAAGCTCCCTCTACACTGGGGTTAGATACAGAGTGAAGCTCCCTCTACACCGGGTTTAGATACAGAGTGAAGCTTCCTCTGCACTGGGGTGAGGTGCAGTTTAAAGCTTCCTGCACAGTGGGGTAAGATACAGAGTAAAGCTCCCTCTACGCTGGTGTTAGATACGGATTGAAGCTCCCTGTACACTGGGGTTAAATAGAGAGTGAAGCTCCCCCTACACTGGGGTTAGATACAGAGTGAAGCTCCCTCTACACTGGGGTTAAATAGAGAGTGAAGCTCCCTCTACACTGGGGTTAGATACAGAGTGAAGCTGCCTCTCCACTGGGGTTAGATACAGAGTAAAGCTCCCTCTACACTGGGGGTTAGATACAGTGTGATGCTGCCTCTACACTGGGGTTAGATACAGAGTGAATCTCCCTCTACACTGGGGTTAGATACAGAGTGAAGCTCCCTCTACACTGGGGTTAGATACAGAGTGAAGCTCCCTCTACACTGGGTGTTAGATACAGTGTGATGCTGCCTCTACACTGGGGTTAGATACAGAGTGAATCTCCCTCTACACTGGGGTTAGATACAGAGTGAAGCTCGCTCTACACTGGGGTGAGGTACAGAGTGAAGATGCCTCTGCACTGGGGTTAGATACAGAGTAAAGCTCCCTCTGCACTGGGGTTAGATCCAGAGTGAATCTCCCTCTGCATTGGTGTTAGATACAGAGTGAAGCTCCCCCTACACTGGGGTGAGATACAGAGTGAAGCTCCCTCTACACTGGAGTTAGATACATAGTGAATCTCCCTCTACACTGGGGTGAGGTACAGAGTGAAGCTCCCCCTACACTGGGGTTAGATGCAGATTGAAGCTCCATCTACACTGGGGTGAGATACAGAGTGAAGCTCCCTCAACACTGGGGTTAGATACAGAGTGAAGCTGCCTCTACACTGGGGTTAGATACAGAGTGAAGCTCCCTCTACACTGGTGTTAGATACAGAGTAAGGCTCCCTCTACACTGGGTTTAGATACAGAGTGAAGCTCCCTCTACACTGGGGTTAGATACAGAGTGAAGCTGCCTTTACACTGGGGTTAGATACAGATTGAAGCTCCCTCTACACTGGGGTGAGGTACAGAGTGAAGCTCCCTCTACACTGGGGTTAGATACAGAGTGAAGCTCCGTCTACACTGGCATGAGGTACAGAGTGAAGCTCCCTCTACACTGGGGTTAGATACAGAGTGAAGCTCCCTCTACACTGGCATGAGGTACAGAGTGAAGCTCCCTCTACACCGGGGTTAGATACAGAGTGAAGCTTCCTCTGCACTGGTGTGAGGTACAGAGTAAAGCTTCCTGCCCAGTGGGGATCGATACAGAGTAAAGCTCCCTCTACACGGGGGTTAGATACAGAGTGAAGCTCCCCCTACACTGGGGTGAGGTAGAGAGTGAAGCTCCCTCTACACTGGGGTGAGATACAGAGTGAAGCTCCCTCTACACTGGGGTTAGATACAGAGTGAAGCTCGCTCTACACTGGGGTGAGGTACAGAGTGAAACTCCCTCTACACTGGGGTTACATACAGTGTGAATCTCCCTCAACACTGGGGTTACATACAGAGTGAAGCTTCCCCTACACTGGGGTTAGATACAGAGTGAAGCTTCCCCGACACTGTGGTTAGATACAGAGTGAAGCTTCCCCTACACTGGGGTTAGATACAGAGTGAAGCTTCCCCGACACTGTGGTTAGATACAGAGTGAAGCTCCCTCTACACTGTGGTCAGATACAGAATTAAGCTCCCTCTACACTGAGGTGAGATACAGAGTGAAGCTCGCCCTACACTGGGCTTAGATACAGAGTGAAGCTCCCCCTACACTGGGGTTAGATACAGAGTAAAGCTCCCTCTACACTGAGGTGAGATACAGAGTGAAGCTCCCTCTACACTGGAGTTAGATACAGAGTAAAGCTCCCTCTACACTGGGGTTAGATACAGAGTGAAGCACCCACTAAACTGGGGTTAGATACAGAGTGAAGCTCCCTCTACACTGGGGGGTAGAGACAGAGTGAAGCTCCCTCTACACTGGGGTTAGATACAGAGTGAAGCTCCCTCTACACTGGAGTTAGATACGGAGTGAATCTCCCTCTACACTGCGGTTCGTTACAGAGTGAAGTTCCCTCTACACTGTGGTGAGATACAGAGTGAAGGTCCCCCTACACTGGGGGTAGATACAGAGTGAAACTCCCTCTACACTGGGTTGAGATACAGAATGAAGCTCCCCCTACACTGGGATGAGATACAGAGTGAAGCACCCACTAAACTGGGGTTAGAGACAGAGTGATGCTCCCTCTACACTGGGGTTAGATACAGAGTGAAGGTCCCTCTACACTGGGGTTAGATACAGAGTGAAGCTTCCTCTGCACTGGGGTGAGGTACAGAGTAAAGCTTCCTGCCCAGTGGGGATCGATACAGAGTAACGCTCCCTCTACACGGGGGTTAGATACAGAGTGAAGCTCCCTCAACACTGGGGTTAGATACAGAGTGAAGCTCCCCCTACACTGGGGTTAGATACAGAGTGAAGCTCCCTCCACACTGGGGTGAGGTACAGAATGAAGCTCCCTCTACACTGGGGTTAGATACAGAGTGAAGCTCCCTCTACACTGGGGTGAGGTACAGAGTGAAGCTCCCTCTACACTGGGGTTAGATACAGAGTGAAGCTCCCTCTACACTGGGGTTAGATTCAGAGTGAAGCTCCCTCTACACTGGGGTTAGATACAGAGTGAAGCTCCCTCTACACTGGGGTTAGATACAGAGTGAAGCTCCCTCTACACTGGGGTGAGATACAGAGTGAAGCTCCCTCTACACTGGGGTTAGATACAGAGTGAAGCTCCCTCTACACTGGGGTGAGATACAGAGTGAAGTTCCCTCTACACTGGGGTTCGATACAGAGTGAAGTTCCCTCTACACTGGGGTTCGATACAGAGTGAAGCTCCCCCTACACTGGGGTTAGGTACAGAGTGAAGCTCCCTCTACACTGGGGTTAGATACAGAGTGAAGCTTCCCCTACACTGTGGTTAGATACAGAGTGAAGCTCCCTCTGCTTTGGGGTGAGATACAGACAAAAGCTCCCCCTACACTGGGGTTAGATACAGAGTGATGCTCCCTCTAAACTGGGGTTAGATACAGAGTGAAGCACCCACTAAACTGGGGTTAGATACAGAGTGAAGCTCCCTCTACACTGGGGTTAGATACAGAGTGAAGCTCCCCCTACACTGGGGTTAGATACAGAGTAAATTTCCCCCTACACTGGGGTTAGATACAGGGTGATGCTCCCTCTAAACTGGGGTTAGATACAGAGTGAAGCTTCCTCTACACTGGGGTTAGATACAGAGTGAAGATCCCTCTACAGTGAGGTGAGATACAGAGTGAAGCTGTCTTTACTCTGTGGTTGAGGTACAGAGTGAAGCTCCCCCAACACTGGGGTTAGATACAGAGTAAAGCTCCCTCTACACTGGGGGTAGATACAGAGTGAAGCTCCCTCTACACAGGGGTTAGTTACAGAGTGAAGCTCCCTCTACACTGGGGTTAGATACAGAGTGAAGCTCCCTCTACACTGGGGTTAGATACAGAGTGAAGCTGCCTCTACACTGGGGTTAGATACAGAGTAAAGCTCCCTCTACACTGGGGTTAGATACAGAGTGAAGCTCCCTCTACACTGGGGTTAGATACAGAGTGAAGCTCCCTCTACACTGGGGTTAGATACAGAGTGAAGCTGCCTCTACACTGGGGTTAGATACAGAGTGAAGCTCCCCCTACACTGGGGTTAGATACAGAGTGAAGCTCCCTCTACACTGGGGTTAGATACAGAGTGAAGCTGCCTCTACACAGGGGTTAGATACAGAGTGAAGCACCCCCTACACTGGGGTTAGATACAGAGTGAAACTGCCTCTACAGTGCGCTTAGATACAGAGTGAAGGTCCCCCTACACTGGGCGTAGATACAGAGTGAAGATCCCTCTACACTGGGGTTAGATACAGAGTGAAGCTCCCCCTAAAGTGGGGTTAGATACAGAGTGAAGCACCCCCTACACTGGGGTTAGATACAGAGTGAAGCTGCCTCTACAGTGTGGTTAGATACAGAGTGAAGCTCCCCCTAAACTGGGGGTAGAGACAGAGTGAAGCTCCCTCTACACTGGGGTTAGATACAGAGTGAAGCTCCCTCTACACTGGAGTTAGATACGGAGTGAATCTACCTCTACACTGGGGTTCGTTACAGAGTGAAATTCCCTCTACACTGTGGTGAGATACAGAGTGAAGGTCCCCCTACACTGGGGGTAGATACAGAGTGAAGCTCCCTCTACACTGGGGTTAGATACAGAGTGATGCTCCCTCTACCCTGGGGTGAGATACAGAGTGAAGCACCCTCTACACTGGGGTTAGATACAGAGTGAAGCTCCCTCTACACTGGAGTTAGATACGGAGTGAATCTACCTCTACACTGGGGTTCGTTACAGAGTGAAATTCCCTCTACACTGTGGTGAGATACAGAGTGAAGGTCCCCCTACACTGGGGGTAGATACAGAGTGAAGCTCCCTCTACACTGGGGTGAGATACAGAGTGAAGCTCCCTCTGCACTGGGGTTAGATACAGAGTGAAGCTCCCTCTACACTGGGGTTATATTACAGAATGAAGCTCCGTCTACACTGGGGTTAGATACAGAGTGAAGCTCCCTCTACACTGGGGTTAGATACAGAGTGATGCTCCCTCTACACTGGGGTTAGATACAGAGTGAAGCTCCCGCCAAACTGGGGTGAGATACAGAGTGACGCACCCCCTACACTGGGGTTAGATACAGAGTGAAGCTCCCTGTACACTGGGGTTAAATAGAGAGTGAAGCTCCCCCTACACTGGGGTGAGATACAGAGTAAAGCTCCCTCTACACTGGGGGTTAGATACAGTGTGATGCTGCCTCTACACTGGGGTTAGATACAGAGTGAATCTCCCTCTACACTGGGGTTAGATACAGAGTGAAGCTCGCTCTACACTGGGGTGAGGTACAGAGTGAAGATGCCTCTGCACTGGGGTGGGATACAGAGTAAAGCTCCCTCTGCACTGGGGTTAGATACAGAGTAAAGCTCCGTCTGCACTTGGGTTAGATACAGAGTAAAGCTCCCTCTGCACTGGGGTTAGATACAGAGTGAATCTCCCTCTGCATTGGGGTTAGATACAGAGTGAAGCTCCCCCTACACTGGGGTGAGATACAGAGTGAAGCTCCCTCTACACTGGAGTTAGATACATAGTGAAGCTCCCTCTACACTGGGGTTAGATACAGAGTGATGCTCCCTCTACACTGGGGTTAGATATAGATTGAAGCACCCTCGGCACTGGGGTTAGATACAGAGTGAAGCTGCCTTTACACTGGGGTTAGATACAGAGTGAAGCTCCCTCTACACAGGGTTTAGATAGAGAGTAAAGCTCCCCCTACACTGGGGTTAGATACAGAGTGAAGCTCCCTCTGCACTGGCGTGAGGTACAGAGTAAAGCTCGCTCTACACTGGGGTTAGATGCAGATTGAAGCTGCCTCTACACAGGGGTTAGATACAGAGTGAAGCTCCCTCTGCTCTGGTGTTAGATACAGAGTGAAGATCCCTCTACACTGGGGTGAGATACAGAGTGAAGCTCCCTCTACACTGGGGTTAGGTACAGAGTGAAGCTCCCTCTACACTGCGGTGCGATACAGAGTGACGCTCCCCCTACACTGGGGTTAGATACAGAGTGAAGTTCCCTCTACACCGGGGTTAGATACAGAGTGAAGCTCCCTCTACACTGGGGTGAGGTACAGAGTGAAGCTCCCTCTACACTGGGGTTAGATACAGAGTGAAGCTCCCTCTGCACTGGGGTTAGATACAGAGTGAAGCTCCCTCAACACTGTGGTTAGATACAGAGTGAAGCTCCCCCTACAATGGGCGTAGATACAGAGTGAAGATCCCTCTACTCTGGGGTTAGATACAGAGTGAAGCTCCCTCTACACTGGGGTTAGATACAGAGTGAAGCTCCCTCTACGCTGGGGTGAGGTACAGAGTGAAGCTCCCTCTACACTGGGGTTAGATACAGAGTGAAGCTCCCTCTACACTGGCATGAGGTACAGAGTGAAGCTCCCTCTACACTGGGGTTAGATACAGAGTGAAGCTCCCCCTACACTGGGGTTAGATACAGAGTGAAGCTCCCTCTACACTGGGGTTAGATACAGAGTGAAGCTCCCTCTACACTGGGGTTAGATACAGAGTGAAGCTCCCTCTACACTGGGGTGAGGTACAGAGTGAAGCTCCCTCTACACTGGGGTTAGATACAGAGTGAAGCTCCCTCTACACTGGGGTTAGATACAGAGTGAAGCTCCCTCTACACTGGGGTGAGGTACAGAGTGAAGCTCCCTCTACACTGGGGTTAGATACAGAGTGAAGCTCCCTCTACACTGGGGTTAGATACAGAGTGAAGCTCCCTCTACACTGGGGTGAGATACAGAGTGAAGCTCCCTCTACACTGGGGTTAGATACAGAGTGAATCTCCCTCTACACTGGGGTTAGATACAGAGTGAAGCTCCCTCTACACTGGGGTTAGATACAGAGTGAAGCTCCCTCTACACTGGGGTTAGATACAGAGTGAAGCTCCCTCTACACAGGGGTTAGATACAGAGTGAAGCTCCCTCTACTCTGGGGTTAGTTAGAGAGTGAAGCTCCCTCTACACTGGGGTTAGATACAGAGTAAATTTCCCCCTACACTGGGGTTAGATACAGAGTGATGCTCCCTCTACACTGGGGTTAGATACAGATTGAAGCTGCCGCTACACTGGGGTTAGATACTGAGTGAAGCTTCCTCTACACTGGGGTTAGATACAGAGTGAAGATCCCTCTACACTGGAGTTAGATACAGAGTGAAGCTTCCCCTAAAGTGGGGTTAGATACAGAGTGAAGCACCCCCTACACTGGGGTTAGATACAGAGTGAAGCTCCCCCTACACTGGGGTTCGATACAGAGTAAAGCTCCCTCTACACTGGGTTGAGGTACAGAGTGAAACTCCCTCTACACTGTGGTTAGATGCAGAGTGAAGGTTCCTCTACACTGGGGTTAGATACAGAGTGAAGCTCCCTCTACACTGGGGTTAGATACTGAGTGAAGCTCCCTCTGCTTTGGGGTGAGATACAGAGTGAAGCTCGCCCTACACTGGGGTTAGATACAGAGTGATGCTCCCCCTACACTGGGGTTAGATACAGAGTGAAGCTCCCTCTACACTGGGGTTAGATACAGAGTGAAGCACCCACTACACTGGGGTTAGTTACAGAGTGAAGCTCCCTCTACTCTGGGGTTAGTTAGAGAGTGAAGCTCCCTCCACACTGGGGTTAGATACAGAGTAAATTTCCCCCTACACTGGGGTTAGATACAGAGTGAAGCACCCCCTACACTGGGGTTAGATACAGAGTGAAGCTGCCTCTACAGTGCGGTTAGATACAGAGTGAAGCTCCCCCTACACTGGGCGTAGATACAGAATGAAGGTCCCTCTACACTGGGGTTAGATACAGAGTGAAGCTCCCCCTAAAGTGGGGTAAGATACAGAGTGAAGCACCCCCTACACTGGGGTTAGATACAGAGTGAAGCTGCCTCTACAGTGGGGTTAGATACAGAGTGAAGCTCCCCCTACACTGGGATGAGATACAGAGTGAAGCTCCCTCTACACTGGGGTTAGATACAGAGTGAAGCTCCCTCTACACTGGAGTTAGATACGGAGTGAATCTCCCTCTACACTGGGGTTCGTTACAGAGTGAAGCTCCCTCTACACTGTGGTGAGATACAGAGTGAAGGTCCCCCTACACTGGGGGTAGATACAGAGTGAAACTCCCTCTACACTGGGTTGAGATACAGAGTGACGCTCCCCCTACACTGGGATGAGATACAGAGTGAAGCTCCCTCTACACTGGGGTGAGATACAGAGTGAAGCTCCCTCTACACTGGGGTGATATTCAGATTGATGCTGCCCCTACACTGGGGTTAGATACAGAGTGAAGCTCCCGCTGCATCGGCGTGAGGTACAGAGTAAAGCTCCCTCTACACTGGGGTTAGATACAGAGTGAAGCTGCCTCTCCACTGGGGTTAGATACAGAGTAAAGCTCCCTCTACACTTGGGGTTAGATACAGTGTGATGCTGCCTCTACACTGGGGTTAGATGCAGATTGAAGCTCCCTCTACACTGGGGTTAGATACAGAGTAAAGCTCCCTCTACACTGGGGTGAGGTACAGAGTGAAACTACCTCTACACTGGGGTGAGGTACAGAGTGAAGCTCCCTCTACACTGGGGTTAGATACAGAGTGAAGCTGCTCTACACTGGGGTTAGATACAGTGTGAATCTCCCTCAACACTGTGGTTAGATACAGAGTGAAGCTTCCCCTACACTGGGGTTAGAAACAGAGTGAAGCTTCCCCGACAGTGTGGTTAGATACAGAGTGAAGCTCCCTCTACACTGGGGTTAGATACAGAGTGAAGCTTCCCCTACACTGGGGTTAGAAACAGAGTGAAGCTTCCCCGACACTGTGGTTAGATACAGAGTAAAGCCCCCTCTACACTGGGGTTAGATACAGAGTGAAGGTCCCTCTACACTGGGGTTAGATACAGAGTGAAACTCCCTCTTCACCGGGGTTAGATACAGAGTGAAGCACCCTCTGCACTGGGGTTAGATACAGAGTGAAGCTCCCTCTACACAGGGTTTTGATAGAGAGTAAAGCTCCCCCTACACTGGGTTAGATACAGAGTGAATCTCCCTCTGCACTGGCGTGAGGTACAGAGTAAAGCTCCCTCTACACTGGGGTTAGATACTGAGTGAAGCTTCCTCTACACTGGGGTTAGATACAGAGTGAAGATCCCTCTACACTGGAGTTAGATACAGAGTGAAGCTTCCCCTAAAGTGGGGTTAGATACAGAGTGAAGCACCCCCTACACTGGGGTTAGATACAGAGTGAAGCTCCCCCTACACTGGGGTTCGATACAGAGTAAAGCTCCCTCTACACTGGGTTGAGGTACAGAGTGAAACTCCCTCTACACTGGGGTGAGGTACAGAGTGAAGCTCCCTCTACACTGTGGTTAGATGCAGAGTGAAGGTTCCTCTACACTGGGGTTAGATACAGAGTGAAGCTCCCTCTACACTGGGGTTAGATACTGAGTGAAGCTCCCTCTACACTGGGGTTAGATACAGAGTGAAGCTCCCTCTACACTGGGTTGAGGTACAGAGTGAAGCTCCCTCTACACTGGGGTGAGATACAGAGTGAAGCTCCCTCTACACTGTGGTTAGATACAGAGTGAAGGTTCCTCTACACTGGGGTTAGATACAGAGTGAAGCTCCCTCTACACTGGGGTTAGATACAGAGTGAAGCTCCCTCTACACTGGGGGTAGATACAGAGTGAAGCTCCCTCTACACTGGGGTGAGATACAGAGTGAAGCTCCCTCTACACTGGGGTTAGATACAGAGTGAAGCTCCCTCTACACTGGGGTTAGATACAGAGTGAAGCTCGCCCTACACTGGGGTTAGATACAGAGTGAAGCTCCCTCTACACTGGGGTTAGATACAGAGTGAAGCTCCCTCTACACTGGGGTTAGATACAGAGTGAAGCACCCACTACACTGGGGTTAGTTACAGAGTGAAGCTCCCTCTACTCTGGGGTTAGTTAGAGAGTGAAGCTCCCTCTACACTGGGGTTAGATACAGAGTAAATTTCCCCCTACACTGGGGTTAGATACAGAGTGAAGCACCCCCTACACTGGGGTTAGATACAGAGTGAAGCTGCCTCTACAGTGCGGTTAGATACAGAGTGAAGCTCCCCCTACACTGGGCGTAGATACAGAATGAAGATCCCTCTACACTGGGGTTAGATACAGAGTGAAGCTCCCCCTAAAGTGGGGTAAGATACAGAGTGAAGCACCCCCTACACTGGGGTTAGATACAGAGTGAAGCTGCCTCTACAGTGTGGTTAGATACAGAGTGAAGCTCCCCCTACACTGGGCGTAGATACAGAAAGAAGATCCCTCTACACTGGGGTTAGATACAGAGTGAAGCTCCCCCTAAAGTGGGGTAAGATACAGAGTGAAGCACCCCCTACACTGGGGTTAGATACAGAGTGAAGCTCCCTCTACACTGGGGTTAGATACAGAGTGAAGCTCCCTCTACACTGGGGTTAGATACAGAGTGAAGCTCCCTCTACACTGGGGTTAGATACAGAGTGAAGCTCCCTCTACACTGGGGTTAGATACAGAGTGAAGCTCCCTCTACACTGGGGTTAGATACAGAGTGAAGCTCCCTCTACACTGGGGTTAGATACAGAGTGAAGCTCCCTCTACACTGGGGTTAGATACAGAGTGAAGCTCCCTCTACACTGGGGTTAGATACAGAGTGAAGCTCCCTCTACACTGGGGTTAGATACAGAGTGAAGCTCCCTCTACACTGGGGTTAGATACAGAGTGAAGCTCCCTCTACACTGGGGTTAGATACAGAGTGAAGCTCCCTCTACACTGGGGTTAGATACAGAGTGAAGCTCCCTCTACACTGGGGTTAGATACAGAGTGAAGCTCCCTCTACACTGGGGTTAGATACAGAGTGAAGCTCCCTCTACACTGGGGTTAGATACAGAGTGAAGCTCCCTCTACACTGGGGTTAGATACAGAGTGAAGCTCCCTCTACACTGGGGTTAGATACAGAGTGAAGCTCCCTCTACACTGGGGTTAGATACAGAGTGAAGCTCCCTCTACACTGGGGTTAGATACAGAGTGAAGCTCCCTCTACACTGGGGTTAGATACAGAGTGAAGCTCCCTCTACACTGGGGTTAGATACAGAGTGAAGCTCCCTCTACACTGGGGTTAGATACAGAGTGAAGCTCCCTCTACACTGGGGTTAGATACAGAGTGAAGCTCCCTCTACACTGGGGTTAGATACAGAGTGAAGCTCCCTCTACACTGGGGTTAGATACAGAGTGAAGCTCCCTCTACACTGGGGTTAGATACAGAGTGAAGCTCCCTCTACACTGGGGTTAGATACAGAGTGAAGCTCCCTCTACACTGGGGTTAGATACAGAGTGAAGCTCCCTCTACACTGGGGTTAGATACAGAGTGAAGCTCCCTCTACACTGGGGTTAGATACAGAGTGAAGCTCCCTCTACACTGGGGTTAGATACAGAGTGAAGCTCCCTCTACACTGGGGTTAGATACAGAGTGAAGCTCCCTCTACACTGGGGTTAGATACAGAGTGAAGCTCCCTCTACACTGGGGTTAGATACAGAGTGAAGCTCCCTCTACACTGGGGTTAGATACAGAGTGAAGCTCCCTCTACACTGGGGTTAGATACAGAGTGAAGCTCCCTCTACACTGGGGTTAGATACAGAGTGAAGCTCCCTCTACACTGGGTTAGATACAGAGTGAAGCTCCCTCTACACTGGGGTTAGATACAGAGTGAAGCTCCCTCTACACTGGGGTTAGATACAGAGTGAAGCTCCCTCTACACTGGGGTTAGATACAGAGTGAAGCTCCCTCTACACTGGGGTTAGATACAGAGTGAAGCTCCCTCTACACTGGGGTTAGATACAGAGTGAAGCTCCCTCTACACTGGGGTTAGATACAGAGTGAAGCTCCCTCTACACTGGGGTTAGATACAGAGTGAAGCTCCCTCTACACTGGGGTTAGATACAGAGTGAAGCTCCCTCTACACTGGGGTTAGATACAGAGTGAAGCTCCCTCTACACTGGGGTTAGATACAGAGTGAAGCTCCCTCTACACTGGGGTTAGATACAGAGTGAAGCTCCCTCTACACTGGGGTTA
This sequence comes from Carcharodon carcharias, assembly GCF_017639515.1. Classification (NCBI taxonomy): domain Eukaryota; kingdom Metazoa; phylum Chordata; class Chondrichthyes; order Lamniformes; family Lamnidae; genus Carcharodon; species Carcharodon carcharias. The sequence continues at coordinate 4,411,991 of NC_054501.1, forward strand.
GATACAGAGTGAAGCTCCCTCTACACTGGGGTTAGATACAGAGTGAAGCTCCCTCTACACTGGGGTTAGATACAGAGTGAAGCTCCCTCTACACTGGGGTTAGATACAGAGTGAAGCTCCCTCTACACTGGGGTTAGATACAGAGTGAAGCTCCCTCTACACTGGGGTTAGATACAGAGTGAAGCTCCCTCTACACTGGGGTTAGATACAGAGTGAAGCTCCCTCTACACTGGGGTTAGATACAGAGTGAAGCTCCCTCTACACTGGGGTTAGATACAGAGTGAAGCTCCCTCTACACTGGGGTTAGATACAGAGTGAAGCTCCCTCTACACTGGGGTTAGATACAGAGTGAAGCTCCCTCTACACTGGGGTTAGATACAGAGTGAAGCTGCCTCTACACTGGGGTTAGATACAGAGTGAAGCTCCCTCTACACTGGGGTGATGTACAGAGTAAAGCTTTCTGCACAGTGGGGATAGATACAGAGTGAAGCTCCCTCTACACTGGGGTTAGATACAGAGTGAAGCTCCCTCTACACTGTGGTTAGATACAGAGTGAAGCTCCCTCTACACTGGGGTTAGATACAGAGTGAAGCTCCCCCTACACTGGGGGTAGATACAGAGTGAGGATCCCTCTACACTGGGCTGAGATACAGAGTGAATCTTCCCCTACACTGAGGTGAGATACAGAGTGAAGCTTCCTCTGCACTGGGGTGATGTACAGAGTAAAGCTTTCTGCACAGTGGGGTTAGATACAGAGTGAAGCTCCCTCTACACTGGGGTTAGATACAGAGTGAAGCTCCCTCTACACTGGGGTTAGATACAGAGTGAAGCTCCCTCTACACTGGGGTTAGATACAGAGTGAAGCTCCCTCTACACTGGGGTTAGATACAGAGTGAAGCTCCCCCTACACTGGGGTTAGATACAGAGTGAAGCTCCCTCTACACTGGGGTTAGATACAGAGTGAAGCTCCCTCTACACTGGGGTTAGATACAGAGTGAAGCTCCCTCTACACTGGGGTTAGATACAGAGTGAAGCTCCCTCTACACTGGGGTTAGATACAGAGTGAAGCTCCCTCTACACTGGGGTTAGATACAGAGTGAAGCTCCCTCTACACTGGGGTTAGATACAGAGTGAAGCTCCCTCTACACTGGGGTTAGATACAGAGTGAAGCTCCCTCTACACTGGGGTTAGATACAGAGTGAAGCTCCCTCTACACTGGGGTTAGATACAGAGTGAAGCTCCCTCTACACTGGGGTTAGATACAGAGTGAAGCTCCCTCTACACTGGGGTTAGATACAGAGTGAAGCTCCCTCTACACTGGGGTTAGATACAGAGTGAAGCTCCCTCTACACTGGGGTTAGATACAGAGTGAAGCTCCCTCTACACTGGGGTTAGATACAGAGTGAAGCTCCCTCTACACTGGGGTTAGATACAGAGTGAAGCTCCCTCTACACTGGGGTTAGATACAGAGTGAAGCTCCCTCTACACTGGGGTTAGATACAGAGTGAAGCTCCCTCTACACTGGGGTTAGATACAGAGTGAAGCTCCCTCTACACTGGGGTTAGATACAGAGTGAAGCTCCCTCTACACTGGGGTTAGATACAGAGTGAAGCTCCCTCTACACTGGGGTTAGATACAGAGTGAAGCTCCCTCTACACTGGGGTTAGATACAGAGTGAAGCTCCCTCTACACTGGGGTTAGATACAGAGTGAAGCTCCCTCTACACTGGGGTTAGATACAGAGTGAAGCTCCCTCTACACTGGGGTTAGATACAGAGTGAAGCTCCCTCTACACTGGGGTTAGATACAGAGTGAAGCTCCCTCTACACTGGGGTTAGATACAGAGTGAAGCTCCCTCTACACTGGGGTTAGATACAGAGTGAAGCTCCCTCTACACTGGGGTTAGATACAGAGTGAAGCTCCCTCTACACTGGGGTTAGATACAGAGTGAAGCTCCCTCTACACTGGGGTTAGATACAGAGTGAAGCTCCCTCTACACTGGGGTTAGATACAGAGTGAAGCTCCCTCTACACTGGGGTTAGATACAGAGTGAAGCTCCCTCTACACTGGGGTTAGATACAGAGTGAAGCTCCCTCTACACTGGGGTTAGATACAGAGTGAAGCTCCCTCTACACTGGGGTTAGATACAGAGTGAAGCTCCCTCTACACTGGGGTTAGATACAGAGTGAAGCTCCCTCTACACTGGGGTTAGATACAGAGTGAAGCTCCCTCTACACTGGGGTTAGATACAGAGTGAAGCTCCCTCTACACTGGGGTTAGATACAGAGTGAAGCTCCCTCTACACTGGGGTTAGATACAGAGTGAAGCTCCCTCTACACTGGGGTTAGATACAGAGTGAAGCTCCCTCTACACTGGGGTTAGATACAGAGTGAAGCTCCCTCTACACTGGGGTTAGATACAGAGTGAAGCTCCCTCTACACTGGGGTTAGATACAGAGTGAAGCTCCCTCTACACTGGGGTTAGATACAGAGTGAAGCTCCCTCTACACTGGGGTTAGATACAGAGTGAAGCTCCCTCTACACTGGGGTTAGATACAGAGTGAAGCTCCCTCTACACTGGGGTTAGATACAGAGTGAAGCTCCCTCTACACTGGGGTTAGATACAGAGTGAAGCTCCCTCTACACTGGGGTTAGATACAGAGTGAAGCTCCCTCTACACTGGGGTTAGATACAGAGTGAAGCTCCCTCTACACTGGGGTTAGATACAGAGTGAAGCTCCCTCTACACTGGGGTTAGATACAGAGTGAAGCTCCCTCTACACTGGGGTTAGATACAGAGTGAAGCTCCCTCTACTCTGGGGTTAGATACAGAGTGAAGCTCCCCTACACTGGGGTTAGATACAGAGTGAAGCTCCCTCTACACTGGGGTTAGATGAAGAGTAAAGCTCCCTCTACACTGGGGTTAGATACAGAGTGAAGCTCCCTCTACACTGGGGTTAGATACAGAGTGAAGCTCCCTCTACACTGGGGTTAGATACAGAGTGAAGCTCCCTCTACACTGGGGTTAGATACAGAGTGAAGCTCCCTCTACACTGGGGTTAGATACAGAGTGAAGCTCCCTCTACACTGGGGTTAGATACAGAGTGAAGCTCCCTCTACACTGGGGTTAGATACAGAGTGAAGCTCCCTCTACACTGGGGTTAGATACAGAGTGAAGCTCCCTCTACACTGGGGTTAGATACAGAGTGAAGCTCCCTCTACACTGGGGTTAGATACAGAGTGAAGCTCCCTCTACACTGGGGTTAGATACAGAGTGAAGCTCCCTCTACACTGGGGTTAGATACAGAGTGAAGCTCCCTCTACACTGGGGTTAGATACAGAGTGAAGCTCCCTCTACACTGGGGTTAGATACAGAGTGAAGCTCCCTCTACACTGGGGTTAGATACAGAGTGAAGCTCCCTCTACACTGGGGTTAGATACAGAGTGAAGCTCCCTCTACACTGGGGTTAGATACAGAGTGAAGCTCCCTCTACACTGGGGTTAGATACAGAGTGAAGCTCCCTCTACACTGGGGTGAGATACAGAGTGAAGCTCCCTCTACACTGGGGTGAGATACAGAGTGAAGCTCCCTCTACACTGGGGTTAGATACAGAGTGAAGCTTCGGCTACACTGGGGTTAGATACAGAGTGAAGCTCCCTCTACACTGGGGTTAGATACAGAGTGAAGCTCCCTCTACACTGGGGTGAGATACAGAGTGAAGCTCCCTCTACACTGGGGTTAGATACAGAGTGAAGCTCCCTCTACACTGGGGTTAGATACAGAGTGAAGCTCCCTCTACACTGGGGTTAGATACAGAGTGAAGCTCCCTCTACACTGGGGTTAGATACAGAGTGAAGCTCCCTCTACACTGGGGTTAGATACAGAGTGAAGCTCCCCCTACACTGGGGTTAGATACAGAGTGAAGCTGCCTCTACACTGGGGTTAGATACAGAGTGACGCGTCCCCTACACTGGGGTTAGATACAGAGTGAAGCTCCCTCTACACTGGGGTTAGATACAGAGTGAAGCTCCCTCTACACTGGGGTTAGATACAGAGTGAAGCTCCTCTACACTGGGGTTAGGATACAGAGTGAAGCTCCCTCTACACTGGGGTTAGATACAGAGTTAAGCTCCCTCTACACTGGGGTTAGAGACAGAGTGAAGCTCCCTCTGCACTGGGGTTAGATACAGAGTGAAGCTCCCTCTACACTGGGGTTAGATACAGAGTGAAGCTCCCTCTACACTGGGTTAGATACAGAGTGAAGCTCCCTCTACACTGGGGTTAGATACAGAGTGAAGCTCCCCTCTACACTGGGGTTAGATACAGAGTGAAGCTCCCTCTACACTGGGGTTAGATACAGAGTGAAGCTCCCTCTACACTGGGGTTAGATACAGAGTGAAGCTCCCTCTACACTGGGGTTAGATACAGAGTGAAGCTCCCTCTACACTGGGGTTAGATACAGAGTGAAGCTCCCTCTACACTGGGGTTAGATACAGAGTGAAGCTCCCTCTACACTGGGGTTAGATACAGAGTGAAGCTCCCTCTACACTGGGGTTAGATACAGAGTGAAGCTCCTCTACACTGGGGTTAGATACAGAGTGAAGCTCCCTCTACACTGGGGTTAGATACAGAGTGAAGCTCCCTCTACACTGGGTTAGATACAGAGTGAAGCTCCTCTACACTGGGGTTAGATACAGAGTGAAGCTCCCTCTACACTGGGGTTAGATACTGAGTGAAGCTTCCTCTACACTGGGGTTAGATACAGAGTGAAGCTCCCTCTGCACTGGGGTTAGATACAGAGTGAAGCTCCCTCTACACTGGGGTTAGATACAGAGTGAAGCTCCCTCTACACTGGGTTAGATACAGAGTGAAGCTCCCTCTACACTGGGGTTAGATACAGAGTGAAGCTCCCTCTACACTGGGGTTAGATACAGAGTGAAGCTCCCTCTACACTGGGGTTAGATACAGAGTGAAGCTCCCTCTACACTGGGGTTAGATACAGAGTGAAGCTCCCTCTACACTGGGGTTAGATACAGAGTGAAGCTCCCCCCTACACTGGGGTTAGATACAGAGTGAAGCTCCCCCTACACTGGGGTTAGATACAGAGTGAAGCTCCGCTGCACTGGGGTTAGATACAGAGTGAAGCTCCCTCTACACTGGGGTTAGATACAGAGTGAAGCTCCCTCTACACTGGGGTTAGATACAGAGTGAAGCTCCCTCTACACTGGAGGTTAGATACAGAGTGAAGCTGCCTCTACACTGGGGTGAGATACAGAGTGAAGCTCCCTCTACACTGGGGTGAGATACAGAGTGAAGCTCCCCCTACACTGGGGTTAGATACAGAGTGAAGCTCCCCCTACACTGGGGTTAGATACAGAGTGAAGCTCCCTCTACACTGGGTTTAGCTAGAGAGTGAAGCTCCCCCTAAACTGGGGTTAGATACAGAGTGAAGCTCCCTCTACACTGGGGTTAGATACAGAGTGAAGCTGCCTCTACACAGGGGTTAGATACAGAGTGAAGCTCCCTCTACACTGGGGTTAGATACAGAGTGAAGCTCCCTCTACACTGGGGTTAGAGACAGAGTGAAGCTCCCTCTACACTGGGGTTAGATACAGAGTGAAGCTCCCTCTACACTTGGTTGAGGTACAGAGTGAAGCTCCCTCTACACTGGGGTTAGATACAGAGTGAAGCTCCCTCTACACTGGGGTTAGATACAGAGTGAAGCTCCCTCTACACTGGGGTTAGATACAGAGTGAAGCTCCCCCTACACTGGGGTTAGATACAGAGTGAAGCTCCCTCTACACTGGGGTTAGATACAGAGTGAAGCTCCCTCTACACTGGGGTTAGATACAGAGTGAAGCTCCCTCTACACTGGGGTGAGATACAGAGTGAAGCTCCCTCTACACTGGGGTTAGATACAGAGTGAAGCTCCCTCTACACTGGGGTTAGATACAGAGTGAAGCTCCCTCTACACTGGGGTTAGATACAGAGTGAAGCTCCCTCTACACTGGGGTTAGATACAGAGTGAAGCTCCCTCTACACTGGGGTGAGATACAGAGTGAAGCTCCCTCTACACTGGGGTGAGATACAGAGTGAAGCTTCCTCTACACTGGGGTTAGATACAGAGTGAAGCTCCCTCTACACTGGGGTTAGATACAGAGTGAAGCTTCCTCTACACTGGGGTTAGATACAGAGTGAATCTCCCCCTACACTGGGGTTAGATACAGAGTGAAGCTGCCTCTACACTGGGGTTAGATACAGAGTGAAGCTCCCTCTACACTGGGGTTAGATACAGAGTGAAGCTCCCTCTACACTGGGGTTAGATACAGAGTGAAGCTCCCTCTACACTGGGGTTAGATACAGAGTGAAGCTCCCTCTACACTGGGGTTAGATACAGAGTGAAGCTCCCTCTACACTGGGGTTAGATACAGAGTGAAGCTCCCTCTACACTGGGGTGAGATACAGAGTGAAGCTCCCTACACTGGGGTTAGATACAGAGTGAAGCTCCCTCTACACTGGGGTTAGATACAGAGTGAAGCTCCCTCTACACTGGGGTTAGATACAGAGTGAAGCTCCCTCTACACTGGGGTGAGATACAGAGTGAAGCTCCCTCTACACTGGGGTTAGATACAGAGTGAAGCTCCCTCTACACTGGGGTTAGATACAGAGTGAAGCTCCCTCTACACTGGGGTTAGATACAGAGTGAAGCTCCCCCTACACTGGGGTTAGATACAGAGTGAAGCTCCCTCTACACTGGGGTTAGATACAGAGTGAAGCTCCCTCTACACTGGGGTTAGATACAGAGTGAAGCTCCCTCTACACTGGGGTTAGGTACAGAGTAAAGCTTTCTGCACACTTGAGTTAGATACAGAGTGAAGCTGCCTCTACACTGGGGTTAGATAAAGAATGAAGCTCCCTCTACACCGGGGTTAGATACAGAGTGAAGCTTCCTCTGCACTGGTGTTAGATACAGAGTGAAGCTCGCTCTACACTGGGGTTAGATACAGAGTGACGCTCCCCCTACACTGGGGTTAGATACAGAGTGAAGCTGCCTCTACACTGGGGTTAGATACAGAGTGAAAGCTCCCCTACACTGGGGTTAGGATACAGAGTAAGCTCCCTCTACACTGGGGTGAGGTACAGAGTGAAGCTCCCTCTACACTGGTGGTTAGATACAGAGTGAAAGCTCCTCTACACTGGGTTAGATTACAGAGTGAAGCTCCCTCTACACTGGGGTTAGATACAGAGTGAAGCTCCCTCTACACTGGGGTTAGATACAGAGTGAAGCTTCCCCCTACACTGGGGTTAGATACAGAGTGAAGCTCCCCCTACACTGGGGTTAGATACAGAGTGAAGCTCCCTCTACACTGGGGTTAGATACAGAGTGAAGCTCCCCTACACTGAGGTGAGATACAGAGTGAAGCTGCCTTTACACTGGGGTGAGATACAGAGTGACGCTTCCCCTACACTGGGGTTAGATACAGAGTGAAGCTCCCTCTACACTGTGGTGAGATACAGAGTGACGCTCCCCCTTCGCTGGGGTTAGATACAGAGTGAAGCTGCCTCTACACTGGGGTGAAGTACAGAGTGAAGCTCCCTCTCACTGAGGTTAGAGTACAGAGTGAAGTCTCCCTCACACTGGGGTTAGATACAGAGTGAAGCTCCGCCTTCACTGGGGTTAGATACAGAGTGCAGCTCCGCTGCACTGGGGTTAGATACAGAGTGAAGCTCCCCCTGCATTGGGCTTAGATACAGAGTGAAGCTGCCTCTACACTGGGGTTAGATACAGAGTGAAGCTCCCTCTACACTGGGGTTAGATACAGAGTGAAGCTCCCTCTACACTGGGGTTAGATACAGAGTGAAGCTCCCTCTACACTGGGGTTAGATACAGAGTGAAGCTCCCTCTACACTGGGGTTAGATACAGAGTGAAGCTCCCTCTACACTGGGGTTAGATACAGAGTGAAGCTCCCTCTACACTGGGGTTAGATACAGAGTGAAGCTCCCTCTACACTGGGGTAGATACAGAGTGAAGCTCCCTCTACACTGGGGTTAGATACAGAGTGAAGCTCCCTCTACACTGGGGTTAGATACAGAGTGAAGCTCCCTCTACACTGGGGTTAGATACAGAGTGAAGCTGCTCTACACTGGGGTTAGATACAGAGTGAAGCTCCCCCAACACTGGGGTTAGATACAGAGTGAAGCTCCCTCTACACTGGGGTTAGATACAGAGTGAAGCTCCCTCTACACTGGGGTTAGATACAGAGTGAAGCTCCCTCTACACTGGGTTAGATACAGAGTGAAGCTCCCTCTACACTGGGGTTAGATACAGAGTGAAGCTCCCTCTACACTGGGGTTAGATACAGAGTGAAGCTCCCTACACTGGGGTTAGGTACAGAGTGAAGCTCCCTCTACACTGGTGTTAGATACAGAGTGAAGCTGCCTCTACACTGGGGTTAGATACAGAGTGAAGCTCCGCCTTCACTGGGGTTAGATACAGAGTAAAGCTTCCTCTACACTGGGGTGAGGTACAGAGTGAAGCTACCCTCTACACTGGGGTAAGATACAGAGTGAGAGTCCCTCTACACTGGGGTTAGATACAGAGTGAAGCTCCCTCTACACTGGGGTTAGATACAGAGTAAAGCTCCCTCTACACTGGGGTTAGATACAGAGTGAAGCTCCCTCTACACTGGGGTTAGATACAGAGTGAAGCTCCCTCTACACTGGGGTTAGATACAGAGTGAAGCTCCCTCTACACTGGGGTTAGATACAGAGTGAAGCTCCTCTACACTGGGGTTAGATACAGAGTGAAGCTCCCTCTACACTGGGTTAGATTACAGAGTGAAGCTGCCCTCTACACTGGGGTTAGATACAGAGTGAAGCTCCCTCTACACTGGGTTAGATACAGAGTGAAGCTCCCCTACACTGGGGTTAGATACAGAGTGAAGCTCCCCTACACTGGGGTTAGATACAGAGTGAAGCTCCCTCTACACTGGGGTTAGATACAGAGTGAAGCTCCCCTACACTGGGTGAGATACAGAGTGAAGCTCCCTCTACACTGGGTTAGATACAGAGTGAAGCTCCCTCTACACTGGGGTTAGATACAGAGTGAAGCTCCCTAACACTGGGTTAGATACAGAGTGAAGCTGCCTCTACACTGGGGTTAGATACAGAATGAAGCTCCCTCTACACCGGGTTTAGATACAGAGTGAAGCTCCCCCTACACTGGGGTTAGATACAGAGTGAAGCTCCCTCTACACTGTGGTGAGATACAGAGTGAAGCTCCCCCTTCGCTGGGGTTAGATACAGAGTGAAGCTGCCTCTACACTGGGGTGAAGTACAGAGTGAAGCTCCCTCTACACTGGGTTTAGATACAGATTGAAGCTCCTCTACACTGGGGTTAGTTACAGAGTGAAGCTCCTCTACACTGGGGTCGATTACAGAAGTGAAGCTCCCTCTACACTGGGGATAGATACAGAGTGAAGGGCTCCCTCTACACTGGTGTGAGATACAGAGTGAAGCTCCTGCACACTGGGATAGATACAGAGTGAAGCTCCCCTCTACACTGGGGTTAGATACGAGTGAAGCTCCCTCTACACTGGGGTTAGATACAGAGTGAAGCTCCCTCTACACTGGGGTGAGATCAGAGTTGAAGCTCCTCTACACTGGGGTAGATACAGAGTGAAGCTCCCTCTACACTGGGTGAGATACAGAGTGAAGATCCCTCTACACTGGGGTTAGATACAGAGTGAAGCTCCTCTACACTGGGTTAGATACAGAGTAAGATTCCTCTACAATGGGGTTAGGTACAGAGTGAAGTTCCTCTACACTGGGGTTAGATACAGAGTGAAGCTCCCTCTACACTGGGGTTAGATAAAGAGTGAAGCTCGCTCTAAACTGGGGTTAGATACAGAGTGAAGCTCCCTCTACACTGGGGTTAGATACAGAGTGAAGCTCCCTCTACACTGGGGTTAGATACAGAGTGAAGCTCCTCATCACTGGGGTTAGATACAGAGTGAAGCTCCCTCTGCACTGGGGTTAGATACAGAGTAAGCTCCCTCTTCACTGGGGTTAGATACAGAGTGAAAGCTCCCTCTTCACTGGGGTTAGATACAGAGTGAAGATCCCTCTACATTGGGGTTAGATACAGAGTAAAGCTCCCCCTTCACTGGGCGTAGATACAGAGTGAAGCTCCCTCTACACTGGGTTAGATACAGAGTGAAGCTCCCTTACACTGGGGTTAGATACAGAGGTGAAAGCTCCCCCTACATGGGGGTGAGATACAGAGTGAAGCTCCTCTACACTGGAGTTAGATTACAGAGTGAAGCACCCTCTACACTGGGGTTAGATACTGAGTGAAGCTCCCTCTACACTGGGGTTAGATACAGAGTGAAGCTCCCTCTACACTGGGGTTAGATACAGAGTGAAGCTCCCTCTACACTGGGGTTAGATACAGAGTGAAGCTCCCTCTACACTGGGTTAGATACTGAGTGAAGCTTCCTCTACACTGGGGTGAGATACAGAGTGAAGCTTCCTCTACACTGGGGTTAGATACAGAGTGAAGCTCCCTCTACACTGGGGTTAGATACAGAGTGAAGCTCCCTCTACACTGGGGTAGATACAGAGTGTAGCTCCCCTCTACACTGGGGTTAGATACAGAGTGAAGCTCCCTCTACACTGGGGTTAGATACAGAGTGAAGCTCCCTCTACACTGGGGTTAGATACAGAGTGAAGCTCCCTCTACACTGGGGTGAGATACAGAGTGAAGCTCCCTCTACACTGGGGTTAGATACAGAGTGAAGCTCCCTCTACACTGGGGTTAGATACAGAGTGAAGCTGCTCTACACTGGGGTTAGATACAGAGTGAAGCTCCCTCTACACTGGGGTGAGATACAGAGTGAAGCTCCCTCTACACTGGGGTTAGATACAGAGTGAAGCTCCCTCTACACTGGGGTTAGATACAGAGTGAAGCTCCCTCTACACTGGGGTTAGATACAGAGTGAAGCTCCCTCTACACTGGGGTTAGATACAGAGTGAAGCTCCCTCTACACTGGGGTTAGATACAGAGTGAAGCTCCCTCTACACTGGGGTTAGATACAGAGTGAAGCTCCCTCTACACTGGGGTTAGATACAGAGTGAAGCTCCCTCTACACTGGGGTTAGATACAGAGTGAAGCTCCCTCTACACTGGGGTTAGATACAGAGTGAAGCTCCCTCTACACTGGGGTTAGATACAGAGTGAAGCTCCCTCTACACTGGGGTTAGATACAGAGTGAAGCTCCCACTACACTGGGGTTAGATACAGAGTGAAGCTCCACCTACACTGGGGTTAGATACAGAGTGAAGCTCCCACTACACTGGGGTTAGATACAGAGTGAAGCTCCCTCTACACTGGGGTTAGATACAGAGTGAAGCTCCCCCTACACTGGGGTTAGATACAGAGTGAAGCTCCCTCTACACTGGGGTTAGATACAGAGTGAAGCTCCCTCTACACTGGGGTTAGATACAGAGTGAAGCTCCCTCTACACTGGGGTTAGATACAGAGTGAAGCTCCCCTACACTGGGGTTAGATACAGAGTGAAGTCCCTCTACACTGGGGTTAGATACAGATTGAAGCTCCCTCTACACTGGGGATAGATACAGAGTGAAGCTCCCTCTACACTGGGGGTTAGATGCACAGTGAAGCTCCCTCTACACTGGGGTTAGATACAGAGTGAAGCTCCCTCTACACTGGGGTTAGATACAGAGTGAAGCTTCCTCTACACTGGTGTTAGATACTGGGTGAAGCTCCCTCTACACTGGGGTTAGATACAGAGTGAAGCTCCCTCTACACTGGGGTTAGATACAGAGTGAAGCTCCCTCTACACTGGGGTTAGATACAGAGTGAAGCTCCCTCTACACTGGGGTTAGATACAGAGTGAAGCTCCCTCTACACTGGGGTTAGATACAGAGTGAAGCTCCCTCTACACTGGGGTTAGATACAGAGTGAAGCTCCCTCTACACTGGGGTTAGATACAGAGTGAAGCTCCCTCTACACTGGGGTTAGATACAGAGTGAAGCTCCCTCTACACTGGGGTTAGATACAGAGTGAAGCTCCCTCTACACTGGGGTTAGATACAGAGTGAAGCTCCCTCTACACTGGGGTTAGATACAGAGTGAAGCTCCCTCTACACTGGGGTTAGATACAGAGTGAAGCTCCCTCTACACTGGGGTTAGATACAGAGTGAAGCTCCCTCTACACTGGGGTTAGATACAGAGTGAAGCTCCCTCTACACTGGGGTTAGATACAGAGTGAAGCTCCCTCTACACTGGGGTTAGATACAGAGTGAAGCTCCCTCTACACTGGGGTTAGATACAGAGTGAAGCTCCCTCTACACTGGGGTTAGATACAGAGTGAAGCTCCCTCTACACTGGGGTTAGATACAGAGTGAAGCTCCCTCTACACTGGGGTTAGATACAGAGTGAAGCTCCCTCTACACTGGGGTTAGATACAGAGTGAAGCTCCCTCTACACTGGGGTTAGATACAGAGTGAAGCTCCCTCTACACTGGGGTTAGATACAGAGTGAAGCTCCCTCTACACTGGGGTTAGATACAGAGTGAAGCTCCCTCTACACTGGGGTTAGATACAGAGTGAAGCTCCCTCTACACTGGGTTAGATACAGAGTGAAGCTCCCTCTACACTGGGGTTAGATACAGAGTGAAGCTCCCTCTACACTGGGGTTAGATACAGAGTGAAGCTCCCTCTACACTGGGGTTAGATACAGAGTGAAGCTCCCTCTACACTGGGGTTAGATACAGAGTGAAGCTCCTCTACACTGGGGTTAGATACAGAGTGAAGCTCCCTCTACACTGGGGTTAGATACAGAGTGAAGCTCCCTCTACACTGGGGTTAGATACAGAGTGAAGCTCCCCTCTACACTGGGGTTAGATACAGAGTGAAGCTCCCCTACAACTGGGGTTAGATACAGAGTGAAGCTCCCCCTACACTGGGGTTAGATACAGAGTGAAGCTCCCTCTACACTGGGTTAGATACAGAGTGAAGCTCCCTCTACACTGGGGTTAGATACAGAGTGAAGCTCCCTCTACACTGGGGTTAGATACAGAGTGAAGCTCCCTCTACACTGGGGTTAGATACAGAGTGAAGCTCCCACTACACTGGGGTTAGATACAGAGTGAAGCTCCCTCTACACTGGGGTTAGATACAGAGTGAAGCTCCCCCCTACACTGGGGTTAGATACAGAGTGAAGCTCCCTCTACACTGTGGTTAGATACAGAGTGAAGCTCCCTCTACACTGGGGTTAGATACAGAGTGAAGCTCCCTCTACACTGGGGTTAGATACAGAGTGAAGCTCCCTCTACACTGGGGTTAGATACAGAGTGAAGCTCCCTCTACACTGGGGTTAGATACAGAGTGAAGCTCCCTCTACACTGGGGTTAGATACAGAGTGAAGCTCCCTCTACACAGGGGTTAGATACAGAGTGAAGCACCCTCTACACTGGGGTTAGATACAGAGTGAAGCTCCCTCTACACTGGGGTTAGATACAGAGTAAATTTCCCCCTACACTGGGGTTAGATACAGAGTGATGCTCCCTCTACACTGGGGTTAGATACAGAGTGAAGCTCCCCTACACTGGGGTTAGATACAGAGTGAAGCTCCCTCTACACTGGGTTAGATACAGAGTGAAGCTCCCTCTACACTGGGTTAGATACAGAGTGAAGCTCCCTCTACACTGGGGTAGATACAGAGTGAAGCTCCCCTCTACACTGGGGTTAGATACAGAGTGAAGCTCCCTCTACACTGGGGTTAGATACAGAGTGAAGCTCCCCTCTACACTGGGGTGAGTACAGAGTGAAGCTCCCTCTACACTGGGGTTAGATACAGAGTGAAGCTCCCTCTACACTGGGGTTAGATACAGAGTGAAGCTCCCTCTACACTGGGGTGAGGTACAGAGTGAAGCTCCCTCTACACTGGGGTTAGATACAGAGTGAAGCTCCCTCTACACTGGGGTTAGATACAGAGTGAAGCTCCCTCTACACTGGGGTTAGATACAGAGTGAAGCTCCCTCTACACTGGGGTTAGATACAGAGTGAAGCTCCCTCTACACTGTGGTTAGATACAGAGTGAAGCACCCCCTACACTGGGGTTAGATACAGAGTGAAGCTCCCTCTACACTGGGGTTAGATACAGAGTGAAAGCTCCCCTACACTGGGGTTAGATACAGAGTGAAGCTCCCCCTACACTGGGTAAGATACAGAGTGAAGCTCCCTCTACATTGGGGTTAGATACAGAGTGAAGCCTCCTCTACACTGGGGTAGAGTACAGAGTGAAGCTCCTCTACACTGGGGTTCAGATACAGAGTGAAGTTCCCCCTACACTGGGGTAGATACAGAGTGAAGCTCCCTCTACACTGGGGTTAGATACAGAGTGAAGCTCCCCTCTACACTGGGGTAGATACAGAGGAGCTCCTCTACACTGGGTGAAGATACAGAGTGAAGCTCCCTCTACACTGGGGTGAGATACAGAGTGAAGCTCCTCCTACACTGGGTTAGATACAGAGTAAGCTCCTCTACACTGGGGTTAGATACAGGTGAAGCTCCTCTACACTGGGGTTAGATACAGAGTGAAGCTCCCTCTACACTGGGGTTAGGATACAGAGTGAGCTCCTCTACACTGGGGTTAGATACAGAGTGAAGCTCCCTCTACACTGGGTAAGATACAGAGTGAGCATCCCTCTACACTGGGGTGAGAGACAGAGTAAAGCTACCTCTACACTGGGGTTAGATACAGAGTGAAAGCTCCCTCTACACTGGGGTTAGATACAGATTGAAGCTCCC